>NC_087210.1:33224660-33267306 GCF_015104395.2 Macrobrachium nipponense | reverse complement strand
GACCCTTCTCTTGCAAACTGAAGAACCAGCTAGCAGAGATCATGAGTTTGTCAAAGAAAGCTCCGACGGCAGGAGTTACCTCTAAGACGGCCAACGACCTTTCGCCAATTTCTTCTGAGGATGATGAGGGTCCAAGACTTGGCTCAGTTGTCTGCTTACAAGGCCTTACTCTGTTTCCTTTTGGAGGGCTACCCAGGGTTCTTCACTTCTACTCCGGCGTCTTCTGCCTCCTCGTTCCTGATGTTGAAGAGTCAGCGGGAACTCACTGTCTTCCAAGATGGTCCTTTCCACCTCCAGGAAAGGCTCTAAAGGTGGCCAAGGAGTGGCTCTCAATTAAAGGGAACAAGGGAAGGCAACGTTCACTCATCCTCCCTCTCACCTTATCAAGAGGTACCATAGGCCTTATTGCACCAGAGAAAGCCCCTCTCTGGGAGTCACTGCCTCCTCCCAAGGGGACTTCTCTAGTCTCATCAACTCTGTACCATGCAGCCTTGGCCTCAGCCAGAGTTTTCTTCTCCTTGACAGAGCTGGACCACCTCGTCAAGAGCTTGTTTGAGGTGTTCAGCTTCCTCAACTGGACTGAGCACTCTCACCAAGAAGATCAAGAATGCCACAGAGATGGCTGACTCCATTTTAACAGACCTTTTGAGCGTGCTTTTGTGCACAGATAAGGCTGTCTGAGATGGTGTGGCAAAATTTGCCATTGCTCTTTACCTTCGGGACTGCTCGAAGAAGAGGGACTTTGGTGTTCTTTTGCGTCGAAGATAGAGTTACCCGCCTTGCAGAAGGCGGGCTTTGCTTTTTGCACCTCTGAACCCTTCCAAATCTCTTCCCGCAGGCTATGGTAGAGCAGATAGCTGCAGACCTGCACGAGAAGTCAACTCAGAACCTGACTTCAATCATCACTTTCCAACCTTCTTTGTTGGACACCCTAAGTAAGACCACCCCGCTCCAACCTGTGCTTCCATTTGAAGTCCGTCAAGAAGCACTCCATCGCCAAGTTTCAACTGAAGAAATGAACAGGAAGTTCTTCATGCCCAGTGGGAGCCAGGCTCCTCGAGGTATGGGAGAAGTGGGCTCGCAGCAGCAGCAGAGTCACGGATAGTCAGTGTATTAAAGGAGGGCTACTACATCCCTTTCTCGGAGACCCTTCCTTTAGTCTCCTCGTCCATCGTATTGACGGTGTACTCAAAGAATCAGAAAGACACTTGGCCCTTTCATAGGAAGTATCATCCCTTCTTCTCAAGAAGGCCATAGAAGAAGTAGTAGAGGTCCATTCCAGGGGATTTTACAACTATCTATTCATAGTTCCCAAAACATCAGGGGCTGGAGACCGGTACCGTACGTAAGTGCTCTCAATCACTTCATAGTAAAGACCAAGTTCAGAATGGAAATGAGCCAGTCAGTTGTGCCTTCCATTCATCCAAGCGATTGGATGACCACCTTAGACATTGTAGGATGCTTATCTGTCACATTCCAGTTCATCCAACGTTCAGGAAAAATTCCTAAAGTTCATCTTTCAAGGGCAGGTCTTTCAGTTTCGGTCTTTCCACGGCACCTCAAGTATTCTATCGAGTTCTCTCTCCTTTCGTAAAGTGGCTTCACCCGGTAGGCATCAATATCAGCCTTTATTTAGACAACTGGCTTCTCCATTGCTGTCAAAGGAACAGTGCATGAAGGACCTTCAGTCAAAGCTTCATCCCTCCCAAGAATTGGGAATTCTGTTAAATCTCCAGAAGTCCCAGTTAGTACCGTACTCAGGAGATTCTTTATTTTGGATAATTCCCAACTTTCAGACTTCTCAGGCTTTTCTATCTCCAAAGAGAATCACGAACTGCACTAGGTCAAGCCCTCTCTCTCCCATTGTGCTCGGCTTTACAGTGGGTGCGTTTGCTGGGAACGCTTTCTTCTGTCGAGACCTTCGTTCCATTGAGCAGGTTACACATGAGAAATCTTCAATTCTTCCTCAAGGCTAACTGGGACAGGAAGACTCAACCGGACTCAACAATTTTTCTTATCACACAAGAGTTAATATTGGATCTCAAATGGTGGCTACCAAAATGAAGGTAACTATTCACATGGGAGATCACTTCTTTCCCCCAAACCCGACCTGGACTTTTTCTCTGACCCTTGGATGGCGGGCCCCCCCCTGGGGGAACCCGGGTCCTTAGGGTCTCGGGCAGTCTCTGGGACCTGGTCTCCTGTAACTCACCTTGCAAGCTCCCTCAGACTGCATAATGGATGATCTCCAAGATCTCACTCACCAACCAACGAGGAAAATAAAGGGAAAGAGGGAAATGTCCCTCACCACAAACTCTCAACCACGGAGCCCTAGGGCCAGGGCATGTAATACGGTACGGTTCAATTTTTTTTTTCGTAATTCGTACCACGCATTTTTACCATACCGTAATTTCGTACAGTACCTAAAAATTCATACCGTACTGTACTAGTACGATATTTATCGTACCGTAATTTCGTACTGTTTCCGTACCTACTTTTTTTACATTGCAGTTCATATAGACATAACATGGCACTTTTACTACTACTACTACTATTACTACTACTACTACTACTATTACCACCACTGCCACTTCAAGAAGATTGGTGTCATGTAATACATTAAAGATATAATACAATTTTATTTTACTAAGGTTACAAAAGAAAATGTTCAATTATACAATATTAGGCATTCATACAGTTTTATGTGTTGCAGGGTAATAGCATTACAGCGTCAACAATATCCTCTTTTAGACCTGGTCTTAAATCATTAAGAATATCAACCCAGAGAATGTGGGCTCTAACGCTCGCTTGAGTAACAGGCAGAGCAACTGCTACTTAAGCAAGATTTTTTAGTGCACTTTCTTGTTGATAATGCCACCACTGGAAAATACACTCATTTTACTGATACGTGAAGCTTTGGTGAACACTTTGATATGCTCAGCCACTTCACTCTCTTTGCTTGCGGTATCAGTTGCTCTGCTACATCACTGACTCGGAGTAATTGCTCTACAATATCTACTCACCCAAGTGCTGAGTCACCTTCACCATCACTATCGCCGCTCGTGAATGAATCGTCTTTTGCCAGCATTGAGACTGACGACATAGTACTAGAAGAAGAAATAGTTTTAATTTTTTTCCAGAGTCCAAGAAGATGTATTTGACTAAGTTCCTTCTGTTCTTCGGCGAGGAGAACATTATATCTTCTGTCCAAGATACAGCAGCAGATAGGAAAGCAGGGATCCTAAGCAGAGAATCTTGCCGTTTTTCCATGGCTTGAAGGAGAAGTGTGCTGTGACTGCAGTGCTTTTTCCAAAACAACTTTGCACTTAACTCACTGAGCAAGGAAATCTCCAGCTGTGAGATTTTTCATCTGTAGTGCACATGTAGCCTCACGGAGTGGTTTCAGAGCTTCTGTTATGTCACTTATTTTCTCCCAATCTTCATCTAAAATAAGTAAAGATTCATTAGCAAGGCCAATTTGGTTCAAGAATAACTTTTTCTCAAGGACACTGTCCAACATATCATACGTTGAGCCCCATCTTGTTTCACAGTCTAGTTTTTGGAAGTGATATGGAGCTGTTCTTGAATATTAAGCTCATATTTTGTGTATGTGTCTTGTTCACCACTTTCTGCACCCTACATAAGATATGTTTTACACTGTCTGTTTTCAGAACATCATGCACACAGAGTTGCATGGTGTGTAAAGCGCACCTTACTGATGTAACACTTTTAGCTGCTAAGTGAATGTCATTTACTTAGTCTCTAGCTTATTTTCAGCAGCTTCCAATAACTTGTTCTTCATCGTTTTATTCTTCATTGGTCACTCAAAATTTCTTCACTGTTTCTTTCCTTCACCTGTGTATCACTCTGCATCAGTTTTCCTACTTTGATTACGTTTGATCCGTTATCTGTGGTTAACGAGTAAATTTGTTTTTCTTGTATTCCAATCTTATTCAAACAAGCTAGCAAAACTGATTTGATCTCTTCAGCTGTTGCCCTTTCGTGTCATTTCCTTTACGGAGGCTGTCACTACCTTCAACTTGCCATTGATATCAGACTGCACGTTCACCCCAAGGAAATGACGCCCACGTCGGGTGCAGAGATCTAACTTCACACAAACCAAGCGCTTATCGAACTCAGTCCTCAACTCAAGTCTTTTTTTCTCTGCGGCTTCAAGAGTCAGAGACCGAACAGCTCTTTGACTTAATGACACACCAAGCTTGTTTGCAATGGGAACCCATAAGCTTTGACATGGCTGTTTTCTCAAAAACAGAATAAGGGGCAATCCGTTGACAGTAACTGCTTCAACGACAAAGTCCCTGCATCTCTTGCTACTCATTGCGTATTCTATCACTTCCGTTTTCTTTCTTTTTGCACACGAATCTTCGCTATTCGTACTGACAAAATAATTAGATATATTTTCTCTCTCCCGTTTCCTAGACGCATTGTTTTGGCATTGTCCAGGAGTTTTCTTATAGTTCTCTGCAGTGTCTGTCTTTTTAAGGTGATCAACATAACGGCTTTTGAGGTGAAGTTCTGCGCCGGGCTTCAGTGTGTATGAGTAACCACATCCAGACACAAGGCAACTTGCTGAATTCTTCGTAATGGAGAAGAGCTCAACACCAACAAACTCTCGGTGCCGACCCATTGTGAGATTCTGTAAGACAAAAAAATAGCATATTAGATTTAAAAACGAAAAAAAATGTGCTCATGGCTTGCACACACAAAAAAAATCTCCTCTCTCTCTCTCTCCTCTCTCTCTCTCCTCTCTCTCTCTCTCTCTCTCTCTCTCTCTCTCTTTCAAAACTATTAAAATTTTGCCTGAATTCTTTAAATAAGGAAGAGAACATCATTCGAGTCTTACCTTATGTATGATCAAGCTTCTCTACTGAGTACTGCCTCCGTAGCACAAAAGCAGAGTGCAGCGGCAGTCTTGCGGGCAGCAGTCAGCAGGCCTCAGTGTCCTCACAGCGTTAGTGTCCTGACCTGAGCAGCAGGTGGTAAGAGCTAGCTAGGCCAGAGCAGAGGTCAAAACGGTGGCGGTAAAAGGTATTACCAGTTACCAACTCATTAAAAAGGGAAAATGGACCTTCTCACCTGAGCGATAAGCCGATAAGTAGGTGGGGTCCCTGCCCAGCCTTGCTGTGACGGCTGACGGGGATATGCTTTAATTAACACCCCAGTGAGAAGACCTCTGCTAATCCTTTATGGTCACACACCTGGTTGACTTGGGCGGTGAATCACCGCCCAAGTCAACCAGGTGTGTGACCCTGGGCGGTTGGGCGGCGGGGGCTTGGCTGCTTTGCGACACCTATCTGAATTTGGTACGGAAATGGTACGATTAAGTACGAAAAAAAAAAATCGTACTTTCGTACCGTACCGAACTCAAAGGAAAATATCGTACCGTAATATCGAACCGTACTTACATCCCAAAAAAAACCATACCGTACCGTAATATCATACCGAACCATACCGTACTACGTGCCCTGCCTGGGGCACAACACCCTACCTCCACAACAACTGACTGACTATTGCCCAGGTGTAGACAATCCCACTCACACGTAACTGCAACAGTGTTTCCAAAAAATACTAAATTACATTAACGACACAACATGCCCACATGATCTTGAGCTCAAAACACACACACACAACTTAATCAGACATAATCAGGCATCCATACAGGAGGTCTTCTATTCCTCCGTGGACACTGATTCTCCCGTTACTCTTTGACCACTCACTTGTGGTTTCTCGATTCTTCTGAGACTAAATCATCACTTGACATTTTGATTGAGCCATCAGATAGGGGAGCTGGAACTACAATTGGTTGCACATCCAAACACATGCCTCAGCATTCCGTCCACGGAAATGTTGTTCAACTTTACATGAGTAACCATCCCTTCATGCCATTGAGTAGTACAAAGGGTGTCTGGGGGCTTCACCCACACCTTCTCTCCCATCTTAATTAAAAGGGGCGTGTCTTGGCTGGTATCTGTTCCTTTGGGGACTACTGAAGGGTATCTCCACTCATATCTGTACACCGCAAGATGTGGAACAGATGATTCATCCTGTTCGGACCTTGGTGTGCTATTGTACCAGAATACTGCTTCAATAGGGCTAATTCCTCCCCTCTCTGCAACAGCCTTGATGGTTCTATGGTGCTCTTTCAAACTATTCCATTTCCTCCCAGTAGATAAGCAGCCCGAAACACCCTAACAATGTTCCAAAGAGACAACATGTCTCCTAAGCACTGTTACCTAATAGTTCATCAACTGGCCCTCTTTCCAAAAAGATATTATTCAAACTCGGCAGATATTTCTGAGCATCTTCTCTCTTTAACTTCCTCCATATTGCAAAACAACCTGGACCACAGTCAACGCTGATAAATAGGGTATCTGTTTGTGGCTGGGCGCTGCCAGTTTCTTTCAACACTTAATTCACCTCCTATGTGCACAACAGGAGCAGGATCAATGGACTGACAACGATCACAACACTGACCAACCTTCTTCACACATTCTCTGGAAACTTCAGGGTCCAACTTCTAGGCTAAATATGGTGTTCTGTCAATTCCCATACAGTGTTTATATGCAACTCTGTTAGATAAACTACAGCACCTGTACAGAGATGTGCATGCTCGATTTTCATTGCTTGCCAACCAGCTCTTCTTGACTCATCTCGTCAGAATATCAGCTTTATTCTTCTCTGTAGGCACCATCTGAACCACAATATTCAAACCAAACTCTGTAATCAATTCCTTCAATGTTCCCTAATGTCTTGATTATCATCTCTGCAGCTCCCTTTGTGTGAACCCACTCTTCAGCACTTATTACAATTTCAACCATTCTCCCACAGTTGCAGAGTCAGTCCTCAGCTCTATTGCCTTCAAGACCCCATTTAATGGCCACATTTACCCCTTTCAAAATAGCTTTTAGTTCGGCAACATTGATGTGGTTAAACTCATCCTTTTTTCTAAGCCAAGCAGCATCCTCGGTAACCTTGCCATTTATCTCTAAAACTACACCCATCCGCAATTTTGCTGGCATCACACACAACACCATACTTAACACTAGGTACACATCAATTTCCTCTCACAGGATCGTCTAACTTTAATCTCTCAATTACCTCTTTAATCATCAACATGGACTGCTCACGACAGGATCCTCCCAACGTGCTCCTGAGGCTCTTCTCTTAATGTAGCTGCATGCAACTCTTAACCATCCAGCTATGTGATTATGGCCCACAATAATGTACCACAAACTGGAAACAATTCCCTCCTTGTAAACATATCTGTAACTTCAGGCACCTTATTACCTCTCAGAAACATCAACTCTCCTCCAACTCTTAGCAGTTACAATCCCAAAGCAGCTCCTACATTGAGTGACTCAGGGGACTTTGTATCAACCCAAATGTATTTAAGTGTCTAATTACCTCATCAGCAGAGCTATTGATTGATTCGTTCACAATAATGTCATCCACTATGAACTGGCTGCTTTCTTGATTTTTTCATCCTTACTCAATACAGTCTTCAGTATCTTAGAGATAATCTGTGGTGCCGAGTTCAACCCAAATCACAATCTTGTAAGTCAAAATGTCTGGCTCTTATAGTTCACTAGTTGATATGGCCACAAGTTTTCATCAACGCTCAACTGTAGGTGGGCCAACTTCAAGTCCACAGCAGACACATTCTCACCTGTCTGTCTGTTTCACTGCATACGTCAATTATCATCACCAGTGTGACACTTGACATTCACATTAAGTTCCCGAAAATCAAGCACTGTTCTCAACCTTATTCTTTGTTGGCTGTTCACTGCCATTAGAGGAATGATACCTTCTTTAACTTCTTTCCACGGAACTAAAATCCCTTCGGCAATTTACCAGTCCACTTCCTTCTCAAATTCCTCCTCCTTCCAACCCTCAAGCTTTTTATCATAACAAACTTATTTTTATTTGTCAATGTCACAGGTTCACTGTTTTCCAAAACCACCTGACTGTCCATTTCTGTCCATCAAATACTACATGAAAGTCTGTGTCTTCAGTAACAACTGTCGCACAACCATCATCACTCTCACCACTAAGTCTATGCTCAATTTCTTGACTAACTAAAGCAACACCAAAGGCATCAAAACATACCCTGCTTGGGTCACTGTGACACCTCCCAAGTGGTCAATAACATCAACTCCTAACACCACATCAACACCATTAACCAGCTGATCCGACACCAAAAACCCTCACAGGGCAGCTACAGGCACAGCAGTCACCCCCACCCTACATGTTTTCCACAACCTGTTCTTGACAACGACTGGCAATATGACCAATTTATTACGCTTAAAAACATCTCACCTGTCCCCTTGTCTCTTACAGTATTTTATCATATGAGGGCCACCACATTAGAAACATTGACCCTTAAATTGGATAGACCTACCCCTATTCTCAGGTTTCCCACCACCACCTCCTTCTCCACTCTTCCTAACAGTCACGCTACCACACCACCTTGCTGTTTAGATGACAAAATCCTAGCATGATTGAGCAATTCACTCATTGTCATCATCATCACACTTGGCACTTGCTGTAAAGAAACACTAACATTATCCAAGAAACCATTCACAAAAGTTAGTTTCACCACATTTTCTAAACCAACCTTATTAAACTTAGCTAAACTGGCCAACCTCCTAATCTCATTGGCATACAAATCAACTGGTTCTCCTGTCCACTTCATCTGAACCAGTTTTCCAAAAGCGAGAATGCATCATCAGTACATAAACGCTACTTTCAGTTTTTCCTGCTTTTTCACTGCATTTTCTTAGTCTTCATCACTCATCTCCAAATAAAGTGCAGGAGCATCACCCTCCAGATATAATGGAATAAAACTGGCTAAGTCTGTATATTCTGTAGCTTAGCCCCTATGGTTACTTTGTTCAACCATGATGCAACGTCTCCTTCTCCATTGAACGGATTAATCACATCCACTGTAATTTTAGACGCCATACTTTCTTGGAATAGGCCTAGATAGCTCGTAGTTAAACTCACCTTGCAAGCTCCCTTAGACTGCTAAACTCACTTTGCAAGCTCCCTCAGACTGCGTAATGGATGACCTTCAAGATCCAACTCGCCAACCAACGAGGAAAATATAGGGAAAGAGAGCAATGTCCCTCGCCACAAACTCTCAACCACGGAGCCCTGGGTCACAATACCCTACCTCCGCAACAACTGACTGCTACTGCCCTGGTGTGACAATCCCACTCACACGTAACTGCAGCAGTGTTTCCAAAAAATCCTCAATTACATTGATGACACAATATATCCAGAGGAAACGAAGCTCCACATCAACATCAAGGAGTTAAAGGCCATTCACCTGGGCCTACGTTAGTTCTCCTCGTTCGTGTACAACAAGACAGTGGTTGTGCATGCAGACAACGCCGTGGCCTGGTCTTACATCAGGAAACAGGACACGCACTCCTTTTCTCTGTCAGATGGCACGACGACTACTCCTGTGGGCTCATCAACATCAAGTAACACTCATCACCCGCTTCATTCAGGGGAAATTAAACGTCCTGGCAGATGAGTTGAGCCAGCAGAGGCAAGTGTTTCTCACCGAATGGATTCTAGATGACAGAATTTTCTCCAACCTGTGGAGATTGTGGGGCAGACCCCTAATAGACTTGTTCGCAACATCAAGGAACAACTGCTTTCCTCTCTTCATTTCACCAGCCCCAGAACCTCGAGCATTGGTTGGGGCTGGATCTTTACGCATTCCCTTCCTTTAGCCTGGTCAGGGACGTTCTAAACAAGTTTGTGTCCCACAGCAATGTCTCAATGAGTCTGGTAGCTCCATTCTGGCCCACAAAGGAATGGTTCCTGGACCTCCTACGTCTTTTGGTGGGCTTCCTACGACTGCTCCCTAAAAAACCATGGGTAGTCAGACAACCGCAGATTAGAAGGTACCACCAAGGGTTGTCCAGGCTCGCTCTGACAGGCTTCAGGCTGTCAGGAAACTCGTCAGAGCAAAGGGGTTTTGAAGAACAGTTGCAGAAGCTATTGCAAGGTGCAAACTAGCTAGTCAAAGTGGGCAGTCTTCGATAGATGGTACTTCAGACATCACGTCTCATCTTCTGAGACATCTGTAACCCAGATCGCCGATTTTCTCCTCTATTTAAGAACCTCTAAGAACCTTTCATCCTCTACAATTAAAGGTTACCGAGCTATGCTTTCCTCTGTGTTTAAGCATCATAATCCGGATCTTTCTACAAATCAAGATCTTCATGACCTATTGAAATCTTTAGACACCTCCAAGCTGAAGTCGACAGTGGTTTCCTGGAACCTAGACGTAGTATTGAAGTGGCTTACCCCGCCTTACCTTTCAAGCCCCTCAAGTCCGCCCCTCTCATGATGTTTTACGTAAAACACTGTTTTTAGTAGCATTAGCTATGGCTAAACGCGTGAGTGAGCTACATGCGATTGATAGGAAAGTCGGATTCTCGCAAGGCAACACAGTCTGCTACCTTCACCTTGGGCTTCCTAGCCATAAACGAAGATCCTAATAACGAACTTAACAGGTATCCTGGGCTCGGACGAAGAAGAGAGAGCTCTCTGTCCAGTCAGAGCACTGAGGTGTTACCTAGAGCGAACGGAGATCAGAGGATCGTCAAGTAACCTCTGGTTGATTTTTAGTCAAGAATCCCTCCCGTCCGCTTTTCAAGAATAGCCTCTCATTCTTTATTAGAGATCTAATATCCGAAGCTCTTTCCCAGAGATACAGGAGGAATCCCTTCCATTCCTTAAAGTGAAGAGTACTCAGGTCAGAGCTGTAGCCACCTCTCTCTCCTTTAAACATAACTTCTCTCTTGGCGATACAGTGCTCTCCCGGTATTCATGGGAATGCGTACCAGAACCCCAGCGAATAGTTGGAACCCCTATAAAAATGCTTAAAATGGCCTATTTTGTTAGTTAAAACTCAAGAAAGCCCACTAACATTTTTTATACCTGGTTTTTTTATTAACAGTTTTATCCCAAAAAGAGCACTTTATGATGAAATTGATAAAAAAAATAATTTGTGGATATTTCTCATAGAAAAATGCGGCAAATAGGTGAATTTTCCACCAAAAATTGGGGGATATGTTCCAGAGAGAAATCTGCAAATGCATGAATTCGCAAATCTGGAGAACACAAAATACAGGGGGCCCATTGTATTGGGTGAGGAAGCATAGGAGAAACATGATCTCTCTCCTATCTCTTTTCCTTGTGTCAAGGATGTAGAGTTATGGGGGGTGCAGTAGTGCCTCAGGGTTACGAAAAATTAATCCGTTCCAAAGCGGCCTCCGTGACCTGATTTTAGCGTATCTAGAACCACATTTTACATGTAAATTGCCTAATTCGTTCCTAGCCCTACAAAAACACCACAGTAAATTTTATAATAAAGCTAAATTGACCAATAAACAATGAAATACACAAAAATTTGGACCATTCAATACCTAACCTAACGGTGACTGTACCTGTAAATATGATATTGTTAGAATACAATAAAGTTTTGTACATACTTACCCGGCAGATATATACTTAGTTATGTCTCTGACGTCCGACAGAATTCGAATTTCCCGGCACACGCTGCAGGTAGGTCAGGTGATCTACCCCTGCCGCTGGGTGGCAGGAATAGGAACCGTTCCCGTTCTAGAACCAGATTTTCTCTTCCACCTGTCTCCTGAGGGGAGGCTGGTGGGCCATTCATCGTATATATCTGCCGGGGTAAGTATGTACAAAACTTTATTGTATTCTAACAATATCATTTTTGTACATGCAACTTCCCCGGCAGATATATACTTAGCTGATTGACACCCTTGGTGGTGGGTAAGAGACAACTATTTACTGAATCGACTAGGGTAAACAAAACATACGTTTGTAGGTAATAAATAAATGAAAACCTTGGTTCCTACTTGTTCAGGCGGAAGATTCCATGGCTAATGCCTAGGAATCTGCTTCGCCTCCAAGAGCCTCAGCAGGATGTGGACCTATTGGCTAAGGTTCTTGTGGGTCTGTGCATGGGGTCTTATCCATTTACTCGACAGAGCCTCTTACATGACAATATGCCATGCCTAGTGGCATAATTAAGGAGCACAACACCGATCCCGATCACCTGATCCTAACACGAGGGTTAGTGCTTAAGTTGAAAAGAGTTATCCCCAAACTCCTTTCAAACAACCCAAAGAAAAAACACGACGTTAACTAAAATTTAACTCACTAGTTAAGGATCAGTATCGGGCTCCCTATCCCAGCAATGTATCCGCAGACACGTATCAACCAAGAGAGAAGGATCTTCTCGTAGGTTATCTTGACATCCTTCGGATATGGGAAGTCAACACAGAGGTGCATCTCCCGTAGGTGGACAGCTAATATGTCATTAAGACATATTGTTAAGGAAAGAACAAGAATACAGAAAAAGCTCGCACTTCATGCACTTTTAATTCTCAGCTGTTTGAAGGAATCATCAATGCACTTGTCAAGTGCTTAGGAGATCACATTGTCTCAAAGAAGGCCAGGGCATTCTTTGATATAGATCTCTTCTGGGTGAAGCTGGAGCCTGGCTAGCGCCTCGCGCCTGGCTGGAGCCTTGCGCCTGAATGGCGCCTAGAGCCTGGCTGGAGCCTTGCGCCTCGCTGGCGCCCTCGCGCCTGGCTGGCGCCTCGCGCCTGGCTGGCGCCTGATTGGCTCCTCCCTCCTGGCTAGCGCCTCGCGCCTGGCTGGAGCCTTGCGTCTGGCTGGCGCCTTGCGCCTGGAGCTTGGCAGAAGAACTTCATGATTACTGTCTATGAGTCTGCATGCCTCAAGAGTTTCAGCGAGGTAGGGACCTATGACTGACAAACCCTTCTGGATCATGTCAATGGGGGCTAGCCCGCTTACACGACAGAGCCTTCTCGGATCGTGCCAATGGGGCTGACCCACTTACATGGCAGAGCCTTACCTGTATCATATCAATGGGGATAGCCCTCTTACATGACAGAGCTTTAGGTTTCTCTTTACTGGAAGGAGCCTTGCGCCTGGATGGATCCTCAATCCTGACTGGAGCCTAGCCTTGAAGGAGCCTGGCACCTGGATGGCGCCTGGCTGGCTTCTAGAGCTGGCTGGCTTCTAGAGCCTGGCTGGCTCCTAGAGCCTGGCTGGCTCCTAGAGCCTGGCTGGCTCCTAGAGCCTGGCTGGCTCCTAGAGCCTGGCTGGCTTTCTAGAGCCTGGCTGGCTCCTAGAGCTGGCTGGCGCCTCGCGCCTGGCTTGGCTCCTCCACACTTGCTGGAGCTTCGAGCTTGGAAGAGTCTCTAGGCTGTCTGGCGATGTCCACATCGGACACTCTTATATCTGTCCGATTTGTTCGCCTCTGGCGCATTTGCGCCAGGTTGGAGGCCCGCTCCTTCTCAGTATCCGGTCATGACAGAGTTCCTTGGAACTGTCCGCCTCTGGCGTTTTTCGCCTGTATTGGCATTTGGCGCTTGGCTGGCGCTACATTGTCCGAGAGTCCTGAACAACCACATAGTTTATCAGGAGACTGGAGAAGGGTGGAAGAAATTCTTCCCCTTTGAGCTTTTGGCCCCTGGCAAGGGGAGGTGATTTTAGTCAGCTACACCCAGTAGACGACAGGATATCTAACAATACGAGAGAGAAGAGTCTTCCTCCGAGGAGGATCCTTCGTGAACACTTCTTTTGCTAACGAGATCTCTTCTTACATGTTGATGAGGTTCCTCGTTGCAGAATCTTCCCTATCCTTGCCCGAAGGAAGGGAAGGAGTCTGGAAGTCGAAGGAGACTCTGAGCTGAAATTGGGCGGAACCCTGATTTCTAGCTCTTATTGTATTCTTCTGAATCCTTCTGGGAAGCATTTTGAGCCCTCATCGCACCCCGAAGACTCTGTAGGCAAACGTTTAAACCATCTCTTCTTCTGTAGATGAAAATGTAAGTACCCTGCCTGGGCAACTAAACTTCTATCTGAAAGTTGGTGGTCAGGAATTAGGGAGGGATTTAGTTCTTTTGCCAGACATACTATGCTGGCAAGAAACCCATTGCCGAGTCTCCATTGAATCTGATGCGAGATTCCAATGCACAAAAAATTCACTTGTCTTCTTGGTCGTTTAGGCTAAGAGAAACAAAGAATTCCTTCATAAACTTCCTCAAAGAGTTTGATGAGGAGCAGTTCCATTTTGTCGGAAACACGGAATCTGTGGCCACAAAAAAAATTCCATTCGAAGTACATGATATCCTACTCTTGTCGTATTGCGGTATCGTATAGATCCCGAAGATCTTAATCCTCTGTTATCTCTAATTCCCCTTGTAGAGACAGAGTATAGCCTTTTACTGCGTTCTTTGATAGCAGATATATACATAGGTGATTCTTCCCTCTGAAAGTGAAGAAAAAACTTCGCTATGTGGTTCACAGAGGTATCGGAAGAGGACAGTTTCCTCATTCCATCTAGCACGATCTGCAGCAATTCTATGTCTAGCCATGACTATTGTCATTTACCTTGAAAAATCCTCTCATTCATGTCCACTTCTGGTCAGTCTGCACGTGGAAAGACTCAGAGTGGAGAGGTTTTTCAGGTCTATTTATAATAGATTCTGATAGAATATCCAGATACTCTTGGAAAATCCTTACGAAACATGCTGTGAGAAGAACGTGACTTCTGTGAATCCAACCTCTCTAAGGCCAAAATGAGGCATTCATCCTCTCTTCCTTTGACGCCCATTTATCTTAATATCTGTTAAGAATTTATAACTAGGGGAAAAACGACTAAAGTTTATTCCCCTTCTTTAAATTAAAGATGTCGTATATTGCTACCTCTCTTGGTTCGAGGAAAGGAAGCAGTCTATAGGAAGCCTGTTCGTCTTCTACCTTGCGAAAAGATCTATGAAGACTTTCCGCAGGTTCTCAAAACTCTTTTCAATAAATGTTAGACATACGTTAACAGTTATTATCTTCGATCGAGAAGGTTCTCACGGACATGCAAAATCTTGCATCGAACCTTTAAGGATCGTTACGTTCCGTGTCTGTTCCCAAATAGGTTCTCTTTTGTTAACGCGAACAGGGGTGAAAAAGAGATTCTCGATGCTCTTTTGCGATATGAGAGAGTCGTGGAATTGGCCTAAGTGATTAAAAAAAAATCATTTCATCATTCCTTGTAAGCGACCCCTTTCCGATTAAATGGGTAACGAAATCAGGAACGAATCTTGCCGTTACCGAGCCTCCGAGAGGCTACTGGTTTGTTTGTTTGTTTGTATGGTGTTTTTACGTGACTTCCGAACCACGTCGAGAGTGAACTTCTATCACCAGAAATCCACATCTCCCACTCCTCAATGGAATGGCCGAGAATCGAACCCGCGACCACCGAGGTGAGAAGCAAACACCAAACCAACCACTACTGGACTCTTAGGTTAATAACTCGCTAAAATGATATTGTTATAATACAATAAAGATCATACAATTACCTGGCAGATATATACATAGCTAAGACTCCGTCGTCCCCGACAGAAATTCAAATTTCGCGCCACTCGCTACAGGTAGGTCAGGTGATCTACCGGCCTGCCCTGGGTGGCAGGACTAGGAACCATTCCCGTTTTCTACTCATATATTTCTCTTCCACCTGTCTCCTTGCGGTGGGAGGCTGGGTGGGCCCTAATCGTATATATGCCAGGTAAGTATTGTATAAAACTTTATTGTATTATAACAATATCATTTCATACAATCAACTTACCTGTCAGATATATACATAAGCCACACTGATTGGCACCCTTTGTCGGTGGAGGGTAAGAGACAGCTACTACTGGAATAGACAGGTAAACAACATCTGTTGTAGGTATAAAATAAAAAACCTTGGTTCCTACCTGATAGGTGGTAGACTTCGTGGGTGTTTTCCCCGTAGTCTGCATCACCTCAAGAAACTTTAGCGAGATATGTGATCTATGGCCAAGAATTCTTGTGGGTCTGCCGAAGGGGTCTTATCCACTTACTCGGCAGAGCCTGAAAGGACTTTGTCAATGGGTGCTGATCCACTTACATGACAACACACCTTATTAAGGAGCACACAACCAATCCCGACCACCTGATCCTAACCACCATGTTAGTATTAAAAATTGCTCCGAGTTATCCCAACTCTTCGCAACAACCGTAACTCAAACCACAATGCACAAGCACACAATAATTTCAAAAAAAAATTTTATCTATTACAAGATATCACAAGAGTTCCTTACTGAAACTGAAGCGGCAACTGCACTTGTTCAGCAGAAAGTCTAGAACATATCTATTAGACTTAAGTAGTAAAAAAAAATTTTAAGGATTGTTGTAAGCTCCTGTACCCAGGATTGTGCCCGCAGACACAAAAGGACCTAATGAAAAACATTTTTCATAGGTCACACGCACGTCCTTCAAATAGTGAGCCGCAAACACAGAATTACATCTCCAATATGTCGCTTCCAAGATATTCTTCAGCGACATATTTCTCTGAAAAGAGAGAGACGTCGCCACTGCTCTCACTTCATGAGCTCTTACTCTCAGGAGTTTTAAAGAATCATCCGTGCAAGCCTTATGAGCGTCCATAATTACGTTCCTGAACACAAAAAAGGCTAAGGCATTCTTAGACATAGGTCTTGATGGATCCTTCACTGAGCACCAAAGGCCTTGTCTAGAACCTCCCAACTGTTCCTTTTTCTTTAAGTAAAACTTTAATGCCCTTACTGGGCAAAGAGACCTCTCCGGTTCCCTGCCGACGAGACCCGATAATCCTTTTACTTCGAACGTTTCTCGGCCAGGGGTTCGAAGGATTTTCGTTCTTCGCCAAGAATAATTCCTTGAAGGAACAGATGGCTGAATCTATATTGAACCCGACTTTGTCACTAAGGGCGTGCAGTTCGCTAACCCTTTTTGCCGTCGCCAGTGACAAAAGGAATAAACATTTTCTCGTTATATCACGAAACGAGGCCAAATGTAGGGGTTCAAATCTCTCTGAAGCCAAGAACTTCAGCACTACGTCTAGATTCCAGTTAGGGGGAGAAGTAATTCTAGACTTCTTGGTCTCAAACGACCTAATCAGATCATGCAGATCCTTATTGTTTCCCAAATCTAGGCCTCTATTCCTAAAGACGGCCGATAGCATACTTCGATAGCCCTTTATCGTGGCTACGGAGAGCTGCGATTCTTCTCTCAGAAATAACAGAAAATCAGCTATTTCTGTTACAGAGGTACTGGAGGAGGACAACTTCTTTGACTTACACCACCTTCTAAAAACTTCCCACTTGGATTGGTAAACCCGGATAGTGGAAGTTCTCCGGGCTCTAGCGATCGAGCTTGCTGCTTTACTAGAAAAGCCTCTCGCTCTGACAAGTCTTTCGATAGTCGAAAGGCAGTCAGAGCGAGAGCGGGGAGGTTTTGATGAAACCTCTCGAAGTGTGGGCTGTCTGAGAAGATCCCTCCTTTGTGGAAGGGATCTGGGGAAGTCTACTATCCACTCCAATACCTCTGGAAACCATTCTTGAGCTGGCCAAAAGGGGGCTATCAGGGTCATTCTTGTCCCCTTTGAAGTCACAAAACTTCCTGAGTACTTGCCCCAGAATCTTGAATGGGGAAATGCGTAAACGTCTACCTGAGACCAATCTAGTAGGAAGGCGTCTACTGCTAGAGCTCTGGGATCTTCTACTACTGAACGAAGACTTCCAGTCTCCTCGAGAGGAATGTGGCAAAGAGGTCGACATGAGGAGTTCCCCAAAGAGACCAGAGCTTGAGGCAAACTTCTGAGTGGAGGGTCCACTCGGTATGAAGGACCTGGTTCCTCCTGCTCAGCCTGTCCGCTCGTACGTTCCTTACTCCCTGAACACCCGAAACCTCGTCAAGAGAGAGATGTTCCTTTGGGATGTCCACAACAGCAGTTCTCTTGTGAGTTCGTAACAGGGCAATACGAGTGAGTACCCTCCTTGCTTCCGATGTATGCCAGAGCAGTTGTATTGTCCGCATTCACTTGTACTATTTTGTTGCATACAAAACGGTTCGAAGCTCTTTAGAGCTAGGTGTACAGCTAGCAGTTCTTTGCAGTTTATGTGCCAGGACACTTGAAGAGCATTCCAAGTGCCTGACACTTCTCTCTTTCCCAAAGTTGCTCCCCAACCTTTTTCCGACGTGTCGGAAAACAATACAAGGTTTGGGCTCTGTATTTCCAGGGAAGTACCCTTGTTTTCCCTCAGTGGGAGTAACCACCATTCTAGATGTCGTTTATCAGATCTGGAATGGAAAAAAGTCCGAGAGGAGTCCTGTCTTCATGTTCCACGAACTTCTGAGGAAGAACTGAAGAGGACGGAGATGAAGTCTTCCTAGATGAAAGAACTGTTCGAGCGAGGAAAGGGTCCCTAACAGGCTCACCATTCCCTCGCCGAAGTCCGTTCCTTCCTTAGGAAGAGAGAGACTTTTTCTAAACCTCTCGCTAGTCTCTCTTGAGAAGGAAATACTCGAAAACCCCGAGAATCCATCCGAATCCCCAGATAGACCAAGTTCTGGCTGGGGATCAGTTTGGGACTTCTCGAGGTTCACGAGTAATCCTAAAGTCTTTATTAGGTTTAGTGTCACAGTCAGGTCCTCCAAACACTGTTCCTCTGACTTTGCTCTGATAAGCCAGTCGTCTAGGTATAGAGATATACTGATTCCTTTCAGATGAAGCCATCTCGCCACATTTTTCAAAAGTTCGTGAAAACCTGAGGCGCCGTCGACAGGCCGAAGCACAAGGCTCTGAATTGGAAGATCCTTCCGTCATGAAACGGAGGTACTTCTTCGACGAAGGATGGATCGGGACGTGAAAATAGGCGTCCTGGAGATCCAGAGACACCATCCAATCCCCTTGGCGAAGAGCCGCCAGGACTGAAGCAGAGGTTTCCATGGAGAACTCTGTTTTTGAACAAACTTGTTCAGAGCGCTGACGTCCAGAACTGGTCTCCCCAGCCCCCGAGGCTTTCGCAACCAAGAAAAGACGATTGTAAAACCCCGGGGAGCTTTGATCCAGCACAAGTTCTATAAGCTCTGTCCCACATCTGATCCACCATTTGTTGAAGAGTATCAACACAGGGTCCTTGTAATTGGCGGACAATTCCCTCGGAGTTGACGTCAGGGGAGGATTGTCCAGGAAAGGAATGAGATATCCCTTCTGAAGAACCGACATCGACCAAGGGTCTGTGTCGATGCGAGTCCAGGCTTCCGCAAATCCCCGGAGCCTGGCACCTACTGGTGTTTGGAGGAGCGCCACTTCACTTTCCCCTTTTAAAGGGGCGGAACGAGGCTCGACCTCTCTTCTCGGTCGTTTTCCTTTTAGCGGTAACTCTAGTGGGAGGGCCACCTCGAAAGGGCCGAACAGGAGTAGACGCCACTTTCTTTTCTCCCACCATCACTGGTCTCTTCTTCCTGGACGATTGCAGGAGAAGATCTTGAGTCGCTTTCTCCGTCAGAGATCGGGAAATATCCTTCACCAACTGTGACGGGAACAGAAAATCAGACCTAGGGGCGAATAACAAAGCTGCTCTTTGTGAATGTGAAACTGCTTTCGTCAAGAAAGCGCTAAACACAGATCTCTTCTTCAAGAGACCTGCTCCAAATAAGGAAGAAACTTCCCCTGAGCCGTCTTGCACCGCCTTGTCAATACATGACAAAATTGCCAGGAGTACATCCGGTTCTAGCCCTTCAGGGGCATGAGCCTTCTTGGACATCACCCCAAGGGACCAATCTAGGAAGTTAAAGACTTCTAGAATGTGAAAAAGTCCCTTGAGGAGATGATCCAACTCTGAAAGACCCCAAGTAATCTTAGCCGTGTGAAGGCTATGTCTCCTGGATGCGTCTACCAGACTGGAAAAGTCAGGCTTTCCACGCTGAAGCTGGGAGAGTGAGACCCATATTCTCCCCAGTCTGGTACCAAATCCCTCTCTTGCCCGTAAGTCTAGGGGGAGGCATGCAAAAGACTGTCCTTACTAGCTCTTTCTTAGTTAGCATCCAGTTATCCAGCGATTGCAGAGCTCTCTTCATAGAAATCGTCGGTCTCATCTTCAAGAAAGCCGACGATTTCGGAGTCTTCGAGCATGAAAAAAGTGAACGAGGCGAAGGAGGAGCGGCAGGGATCAATGCATCTCCGTATTCCTGGAGAAGGAGAGCTGTCAAAACTTTGTAGTTCGACAGTCCTTCTTTACCGTGAGACTCGTCCTCTGATTCCTCTTCCATAATCGGATCAGTAGGAGAGGCCACTTCCCGTTCCGGGTCTTCCTGTCCAACAACTCTCTCTACTGGGGACAAACTCCTAATAGGAGAGGGGCTAAGAGAGTGTAAAGAGCTCCTCTGCTTGACTGGCTCTTCGTACTTGGCTGGCTCCTCGCGCTTGGCTGGCGCCTCGCGCCTGGCTGGCGCCTCGCGCTTGGCTGGCGTCTCGCGCCTGGCTGACTCCTCGCGCTTGGCTGGCGCCTCGCGCCTGGCAGGATCCCCTTCGCGCTTGGCTGTCCGCGCTCTCGAGGACTGACTGACTCTTCGCGCTTGGCTGGCGCCTCGCGCCTGACTGGTGCCCTCGCGCCTCTCAAAAGTCTCGCGCCTGACTGACGCCTCGTGCCTTGTTGAAGTCTCGCGTCTTCCTGTGTCACATCCTTGCGTGACAGATGCTTGTCTAGAGCCTCACGCTTGGCTGAATGCTCACGCCTGGTTGTTACCTCGCGCTCGGCTGAAGCTGCTGATCTGGCAGACGTATCCCATCTGGGAGAATCCTCTCGTCTGTAATGCGTTTCTCGCTTGTCTGACTCTCTCTTAGAGGACGCTTCTCGTCTGTAGGACGCCTCGCGCTTGGCTGGCGCGACGCGCTTGCCTGGCGAATCAAAATCTTCCCACGAGTCTCTATCTGAGTTCTCAAAAGACTCACGTCTCACAGGAGCCGCCTCACTCCTGGTGGGAGAAGGAAGAAGAGTCTTCTTGACCGGCAGTCCTGGACGTCTTTCTTACGAGGAGGATCCTTCGAAAGGACTCCTACTAAGGCGGAAAGCTGTTCCTGCACCGCCAAAATGATCCTCTTGGACGCTTCTCCTGCGTCTTCTTGAACGGGAGAGGGAGACCTCGAAGGCGTGTTGCCCCATCATGGACGGCAAAACCCTCTTCGCCTTCTTGATAGAAGGAGGCGCTTCTTCCGAAAAGCGTTCTGGGCTTGAATCCAAAACAGGATCTCTCCAGTGCCTTTTCAGGGGCCTGGACAAGTCCGAATCCTTCCACCCTCGTTTAGGAGAGGGAGAAGCGGACGAAGAGAAACACTCTCTGAGGACGCTTTTTTCGATAGCGGTCCTGAGCAGGCTGTCTATATACAGCACCTGCTGAAGGGACGCCTGACCGGGGGGAATTCTCCACAACCTCCGTACGGCTTTCGACTTTCCTTCTCCTCTGGGCTTGGGAGCTTGGAAGAGGTCTAGGCCTGGGAGCGTCGCAGAGACGGTCAGACGCCCCCTCCACAACACTGGGGACACTCACTTCACTAAAATCACTTTCACAGTCCTTACCTTTCATGGTAGCCATTTTGGATCTCATCCTGTGAAGAGTAGCCTTCAGTTCAGCAATTTCCGATGCCGAATCTGAATGTACGGCCAGTGAGGGTCCTGATACAGAATCATAATTAAGAGAAGAGTTAGAATTATCCAAAGGCTCAATAGGCCTTGTACTACTACCCGCAATCTTAGATGCAGCCCTTCTGACTCTATCCCTTTCTAACTTCTTCAAGTAAGAAGTTAGAGTCTTCCATTCCTCAACATTCAACCTCTCACACTCATGACAGGTGTTAGAAATAGAACAATCAAACCCCTACATTTGCGACATACAGTGTGAGGATCAACCGAAGCTTTCGGTATCCTCACCTTGCAGCCTACATTCACACACCTTCTCGCCTCAGAACACTTGAATCAGACATTCTGAAGAAAAATCAAAAGCAACGTCCAAATCCAGTCCACAGTAGGCGAATGACAAAAAACAACGATCCAGGTACGTCACCAAAAGTCCACAAAAAGATGATCAATTGTCTAGAAAGGCGAATTCCAGTCAAGAGGTGGCAGCAACGATGTGATACCACCGGCGACAGAAAATATATGAGTAGAAAACGGGAATGGTTCCTAGTCCTGCCACCCAGGGCAGGCCGGTAGATCACCTGACCTACCTGTAGCGAGTGGCGCGAAATTTGAATTTCTGTCGGGGACGACGGAGTCTTAGCTATGTATATATCTGACAGGTAAGTTGATTGTATGAAAACGAGAAAATATCTTGGATGGTACTTCTGGCGCATTGCGCCAGGCTGGCGCTTCTGGCGGAATTTGCGCCAGGCTGGCGCTTCTGACGCTTTGCGCCAGGCTGGCGCTTCCTTCTAGTTCTTTTAAGGTTATGTGCCAGAACATCTGTGCCCTTATGGTACCCGACATCCTTCACGTGTTAATTCCGTTCTTAGTAGGAAAAAAACTTTTATATACGTAGTACAGTCCATTCAGGGGAAACAACTTCTGCCACTAAGAGAATGTTTCCCATCCGACTCACCCAACTTCTCGAGCAATATCCGATTCTAAAAAGGTTGTGTGCGTTTCTCGAAAGGATGAGAGAATTATATTTATTTCGTGCTCTGCCGTATTAGACTCCTTTATAATACTGTCCATTATTGTGGTAAACAACATTAATCTAGGAAACCTTTGTAAGGATACTAGAATTCTGTAGTTAACCTCGGTATGCGCATAAGACTGACCATACCGTAGTCTTAAAGTGAATTCTCTTACTACTACATTCATCTTCTCACTAAGCATGTACTCTAATAAGCCATGCTTTCGTAAGCATGAGAGCATCATATAATATAGAGTTCCGCTGCGTTAGAATCCTTTAATAATGTTACCTACGGTAAACAGCATTGAAAGGTTGTAATATCTTTCTTATTGAAAGCTTCTTAGCAAAAGGCAGACAATATTTTATTTATGTTTGCTTAACTATCCCCTCAATCCGAGGCTAAAACCGCGATTGTAGGGGAGAGACACGGTTAGTTATTCCATCCCGCAGGAGAGAGACATGTCACCAACCACTCATGACCGACACCTACATTTTACTGCATTGGTCTCTAAGGCGCGATAGCAGTCTCCGTTAGCCGTCTGGCCTTACTCTTCCAGAGTTTCCAGCTACTCCATTAAATAAAGGAATCTTATAAAAATTATTATCGAACTTCAGGAAGTCTTATTAATGCATATTTAAAGCGAAACAAGACTTCGATAAATCTAGAAGCTAAGTAGGTGTTGTCTTAAACAATCCCTTTAAGCGTAGTCCTTCCTAGGAAATTCCTGGAAGGATACTGATAATTGAGTTGCTCTACAAAGAAGTAACTACGGTATGTGTGATTTGCCGTATCGTATTCTCATACAGCAGATACTCTACTACCTTCTTTCCCTGCCGAGGCAGATAAAGGAAAAATTTTTACTGTCTTCTTTCTTTTCGTTAATAGAATGATAGAAAGAGTATATATATCTCCTTAAGGAAGGAAGTTAATCCAGGAACTCTTTAAATCTTCGTGATTTCCTCATAAATCGCGGGAGACAGAATTCCTGTTCGTCTGTAGGGTTTACGGAAGGAAGTAGATATTTCCTATCCGCCATCATACCCAAACGTCGATGAGATTCTTATAAGAAAAACTCCCAAAGCGCTTGCCTCTTCATAACGAGGGAAGAGCATGAATGAAGGAGTGTGTCCGCATTACTCAAAGAGGAGCCTCGCGACTGACACCTCTCTCTTAAGAAGATTTGGAATATTCTGGCGCCTGGCTCCTTGCGCCTAGCGCCTGGATAGTTCCGCGCGCCTGGAATGTTCCGCACGCTAGAAAGGAGACTCGCTCCTGGAACGTTCGCTTGTGTGGAAGGTCCCGTGCGCCCTGATAGTTCCGAGCGCCTACAGACCCCTTTTAGAAAGGAGCCTCTTGCCCGGAAACGTTTCAATGGAAGGATCGTTCTAATTGCCACTGTACTATAAGGCTCCTTGCTCTAGCAGTCTGTTTTTCTGGCGCAATTTGCGCCAGGCTGGCGCTTCGTCTCTTTGAAGGCGCCTTGCGCCAAGAAAAATTTTCTAGAACGCGGCTCGCGCTCAGTTGCTAGAACGCGGCTCGCGTTTGGTTGTAGGAACGCGGCTCGCGCTAGTCTGTTTTCTGGAACGCGGCTCGCTGCTGGCTGTTGGAACGTGGCTCACGCTAGCTTGCTGGAACGCGGCTTCCTAAGTTCCTGGCTGGCTCTTGCTCAGTGTTCTCTTAGTTTTCAGAGAACGCGCTAGATCATCAAAACATATACATTCTTCGTCTTTTCGGATGTAAGATGAAGAGACGCACTTTTTTAAGGATGCCTTTTCAATGGCTATCCTTGGCAGTCTGGGACGCTCTACAGAACCTGCCGAGGGGACGCCTGACCGGTGGGGATTCTCTGAAACCCCCTTACCCCTTACGGCTTTTCGACATTCCTTCTCCCCTGGGCTTGGGAGCTTGAAAGAGGTCTAGGCCTGGGAGCGAGACAGAGCCGATCAGACGCACCCTCCACTGCAATGGGGAACACTAGTAATCACTTCTTACCTTTCAATAGCTCGCATTTTGAGCCACAATCCTTGTCTTCAAATTGCAATTATGAATTTGAAGTTTCTGCGAAGTAAGAAGGTGATGAGGATGCAACACTACTAGTACTGTTAATACTCTAATTTGCTCGTTAGTACGAGTTTCTAAAAAAACCTTTTAAAACAAAGAACGTATCTAGTTACATGCTTTACTGACTCCCTAAAGTAGGAAGTCAGTATATTTCCTCAATCAATTCTAACACTTATTATTCACATATTAATGAACTAAATATTAATATTTCCCTTTCTTGCAAACTATGTGAGTGTCTACCGAAAATTCGGTAGTTACACGTCATATATTCTTCGAAATTTTCGAAGCCAAATTCATTAAAAGTTAATAAAGCGTATGCCGAACCAAAGACCCAGTACTTCCCTGCAAAAGACAGCCCAGAAGATCGATGGCGATGAAAAACGAAAATCAAGTCAGGAGGTAGCAACAACATATGTTGACACTACCGCGACAGAGAAAATCTGGTTCTAGAACGGGAACGGTTCCTATTCCTGCCACCCAGCGGCAGGGGGGTAGATCACCTGACCTACCTGCAGCGTGTGCCGCGAAATTCGAATTTCTGTCGGACGTCAGAGACATAAGCTAAGTATATATCTGCCGGGAAGTTGCATGTACAAAAACAGTGTATTAGTGTACAGGGTACAAGACATACTGTATGTAAATGTATGTACGTATGTAGTAAAATGTGGAACCTTACATTTTGAGTGAGGCGATGTCCGAAAGTGGCGACAGAGGAGGAGGACATATGGCAGAAAACATGAACACTTAACTTTACAAAACACATTAAAATATGGCAGAAAAAAACATTAACACTTCTTGGTTATCTCCATCTTCATCTCCATAGAAAGCATCCTCTTCTTTCTGTGAACTTCAGCAACATTCTTGGGACTCATGACTAATAACGTAGGTAATTAAGTTCACACAACAAGATAAAGTAACTTACAGTACAATGAAAGAGAAATCACTAACACGAATTTATGTTAACAAACAAAATATATGTGAACAAACCAATTCCAGGTGTTTATGATAACGCTGCCGCAAAAATGGTCAAGGAACGCCTTTACATAGATGCATGATGGGACAGATGCTGACCAATAGGAGAGCAGGATCTTATGGCAGTGACTAGCATCAGGAAACCAATGGGAGAGAGGGAGGATGGTGGCGAGTCTAGTGAGTTGGTAGTGCCCAAACGAGTTTGAAATTTTAAAATTGTTCTCGGCGGCCCGGGCGAATCTTGGACTTTGGAATGCATACACCCTTTCGCAAACTGAATTATTTTCGTACACAGAAGCAAAAAATCTTCGTTTTTGCCTTCGTAACCTGAATTTTTGTACGTAGGGACTTTCATATGTAGGGGTATGACTGTACCTAGTACCTGGAGAACCCATCAGTCATTTGGTTGGTTAGTGTTTTCATGTAATAATGTAAGGTGACAGGTTGATTCTCTGGTCTTGTTATTTTGTTACTGTGCCCAGGGCAAGGGCATGAATATTTCCTCTCGAGTATTGTCAGCGGTCAGGCAGATCTCCCACTACAAAACTTCCACTGCCACACCACTACAGGTTAACCCTTTAACGCCGATTGGATGTATTAAATGAAAATTGTCTGTCGGGTGCCGAACGGACATATGGTACGTCAACGAAAAAGTTTTTTTTTTAAATTCGCGGAAAAATAGTTATAGGCCTACTAGGCAAAAAATTTTGAATCACCACGCCTTGGGGAGGCTGGAGTTCACGGATCAAGCTGTTGTTTTGTTTACAAGCGTGACCCAGGTGCGCATGTGCGAAATGCCCCTCCTTCTCGACTCAGCAACACGTCGTCCGAGAGCGATCTTTTGCCACAATCGTGTTTTGCTGAACTTTTGCGAGAGTTTGAGTATTTGTGGTGGTACAAGATGTACGTAGAGATGTCTGAACGCTGTATGGAGTGCGAAAGGCGCGTTTTAACCCAACCCCTCGGAGAGATCGTGTGAGACATATTTTGGACTTGGATGCTGGCGAGGGACCAAGTACCCAAGATGACCTCGCTCCTCGACGCCGTTCCGTGCATCCTCGTGTGGGCAAAAGTGTTCAAGGACCACACGTGTGTCTCGTGTGCCTTTAGTAACCCCTAGGAAGCATCAGGGTGTCCTTAGGGCCATTCGTAGGTATTTGGGAAGCCTCGAACCAAAGGACCTTGACGATACTTATTAGAGCTTGATCGGCAGCATGTCGCAAGTCCTATTTTTCATTTGATGGCGGTTGGTTATCTAGTGACGAGGACATCACTCCCGATGTTAGTGATGATGAATATTTGCCCCCAATGTCCGTTTGAGGGTCACATCCCAAAAGTGAGCTCAAATTTAGTGGTTTTAGTGCGTATGAGGGGGAGTCTGAGGAGGAGGAGGAGGAGTTATTGTCGTCTAGTTTTTGTCGCCGATGACGACACAGAAAGCGAGGGCCTAAGTGAGGGAGATGGGCCAGTTGGGGGGTTTTGAGTGCGATCGGGCACGTGCGCGGGCACGGGCATGTAGAAGGTCGGAGCGTCGCGCCAGCCAAGGTGAAGGTCGCTCGTCCGAGGAGCAACGAGGGGTGGTCAGAGGACCCCACCCCACCTAACATGCACCCATTCAGGGCAGCACCTGGGCTCACCGTACCTGTTCCTCTCACTGCTCTGGGGTTCATTCAGCTGTTCCTTACACGGGAATTGCTGGAATACCTGGTAGCAGAGACAGCAGACTACGCTCGGTACTGCCATGACGAACTACAGACGACATTGTCGTCTCTAGCACAATATTCAATTTATGGTGAATTTTTGAAAAACTTTTTCCTTCCTTCCCTCCCGTGCGCGGATTCTCCGCCGCAAATCTCCGAAATGTAGAATAACTATAGATAATTGAACGTCGTAGCTTTTCTAATTTTTGAAATATTTGCATATAAATCACGATAAATAGAAAAAATCGACGTTCGGTCAACTTTGACTCGACCGAAATGGTCGAAAAACGCAATTGTAAGCTAAACACTCTTACAATTTAGTAATATTCAATCATTCATCTTCATTTTGAAACAAATTGGAAGTCTCTAGCACAATATTTGCTCCGTTTCATATTAGCCATTTCATAGAGTTTTATATATGAAAATGTGCGCAATTTCATGTAGAATAGCTATATCTACAATTTCATGTAGAATAACTATAGATAATTGAAGGTCGTAGCTTTTCTTATTTTTGAAATATTTGCATATAAATCACGATAAATAGAAAAAAATCGACGTTCGGTCAACTTTGACTCGACCAAAATGGTTGAAAAACGCAATTGTAAGCTAAAACTCTTACAATTTAGTAATATTCAATTATTTATCTTCATTTTGAAACAAATTCGAAATCTCTATCACAATACTTCGATTTATGGTGAATTTTTTAAAAAGACTTTTTCCTTCCCTCCGCACAGATTCTCCGCCGCAAATCTCCGAAATGCTTACGTCGCATTCTCGTAATATTTGCTCAGTTTCATATTAGCCGTTTCATAGTTTTATATATGAAAATGTGTGCAATTTCACGTAGAATAAAAAAAATAATTAAAGGTTGTAGCTTTTCTCAGTTTTGAAATATTTGCATATAAATAACGATAAATACAAAAAAATTCGATATTCGGTCAACCGAAATGGTCGAAAAACGCAATTGTAAGCTAAAACTCTTACATTCTAGTATATTCAATAATTTATCTTCATTTTGAAACAAATTGGAAGTCTCTAGCACAATATTTCGATTTATGGTGAATTTTTGAAAAAGACTTTTCCTTCCCTCCTCGTGCGGATTCTCCGCCGCAAATCTCTGAAATGCTTACGTCGCATTCTCGTAATATTTGCTCAGTTTCATATTAGCCGTTTCATAGAGTTTTATATATAAAAATGTGCGCATTTCATGTAGAATGCGACAAAAAATAATTAAAGGTCGTAGCTTTTCTCATTTTTGAAATATCTGCATATAAATAACGATAAATAAAAAAAATTCGACATTCGGTCAACTTTAACTCGACCGAAATGGTCAGAAACGCAATTGTAAGCTAAAATCTTGCAGTCTAGTAATATTCTATCATTTATCTTACTTTTTAAACAAATTGGAAGTCTCTAGCACAATATTTCGATTTATGGTGAATTTTTGAAAAAAATAAAAATTTTATGTCTGTACGTTACGAATTCATGCATCATTTTGTGATAATGTTTTTGTTATGGGCGACACAACCTCAGAAACTCAACTTTAACCTTTATTCCGTTAAACAGTAGTAGTAGTAGTAGAGTAGTAGTAGTAGTAGTAGTAGTATTATAGTAGTAGTAGTAGTAGTAGTAGTAGGTTCATTCCTGAAAGGAATTATTGCAAACTTTAAATACATTATTAAATAACCCATAATATTCAATAAGTCATAACGGTGACATAATGTACCTTAATACATCTTGCAAAGCTAATTAAATATACTTTTCTAAACAAGACACTTTCATTGCCACTTTAAACCTCCTTTGACTATATCACATTTTGTCATATTTATAGGACAATCAAATGTTAAATGTCACAAATAAACCAAGTTACGCCTTTTAACGCTTAAATGAATAAAACATATAAAGCAAATATATATAAGTTCGTCAAAAAACTTACATCTGTGTGCCCAAAATGAATCCTTTGAATTACGAAATATATACAACTGTACTCCTTGAAGACCTTGCTTGAACTGCCAAAGAGACTTCATAATTTTAGGAAGTGAGATGAAATCGTAATTTGTTTACACATCTCAACTCTTTAACTACCACTTACAAAAGTAACGACATTGTTTTACCAACTAGATGGGTTTGTGTTTCTGCATTAACATACTCAGCCCCATAAACAGATTAAACCTGTTTATCAAAATATACACCTACTCATGCAGACACAATAAATAACCTTTAAGTTACAATACAAACTCTTTGAATTCAAAACACTTTCATGATTCACATATTCACCTAACAAAATTAAACATCTTCATAACTCAAATAATATATAATATGCAATTGCTAGGCCATAAGAATAACATAATATCACGTTACATTTAACATGAAAATCCTAGCCTTCAACTAATAACACTAGCTTCTGAATAGGACGGACAATAACCGAAGAAGGTGTCTTAATCTTGGCACTGCGAATTGTTCCTTGTCATCAGGGTATACTTCTATCACTCGCCCCATTGCCACTGATTCCTTGACTCAATGTCACTCTTTACCAAGACCACATCGCCGAGATTTAGATCTCTTCTTGGTTCATTCCACTTTTGTCTAGTCTGTAAAGTGCTCAAATAGTACTCCTTTCTAAATCTTGACCAAAACAGGTTGGTCAGATATTGAACGCATCTCCACATTCTCCTCATATAAACATCATCCTTTTGAAACAAGCCAGGGGGAGGGATCACATAAGATTTTGGAATCAACAAATGGTTTGGAGTTAGTGGCTCAAGGTCATCTACGCTGTCACTTACAGTGGTTAACGGTCTTGAATTGACGATGCTCTCAACTTCACAAAGCAGAGTCCGTAAACTTTCATCATTTAGCCTTTCACCAAATTCCTTCACCAGTGCAGACAGCACTTTTCTAACTGTTATGATTTGGCGCTCCCAACAACCACCCATGCGACAAATACTTCTCAATCTTCTTTTCCTCCATCTCATCAAGAGCTGCCTTAAGTTCTCTCTCAGCCCCATGGAAGTTGGTTCCATTATCACATCTGATAACCTTGGGATGACCTCTTAGAGAAACAAATCTTCGCAAAGCATTTATGAAAGAGTCAGATTGTAACGTGTTTGCAGTTTCAATATGAATTGACCTACTAACCAAGCAGGTAAATATCACACCATACCTCTTTAACTCCTTTCTTCCTTCCTTGATGTAATAGGGTCCAAAGAGGTCAATACCAACATTACTGAATGGTGGTGAAGGTTCCAATCTGTCTGCTTGAAGATCAGCCATCTTTTGACTCAAAGCTGGTTCTTTCAACTTCCTGCAAGTAACACAATGAAATAACAACATTCCTGACAGTTGCATTAGCATTGATGATCCAATACTTCTGCCTTAGATTTGAGAGAACATGGTTTCTACCTGAATGAGCTAATAATTCATGCTCATGTCGTATCAACAATGTAGTCACATGATGCTTCTTTGGTAACAGTATGGGATGTTTGGCAGAATGTGGAATGTCAGACCTTCTTATCCTACCTCCAACCTTCAATAAGCCATCCTCAGAATCAAGAAAGGGATCAAGCTTATATATTGGACTACTCTTGCCAACTGACAATTTCTTTGATAAAGCCTTCACTTCATCACCAAACACCTCCCGTTGAACATACATTATGATTGCCCTTTCAGCATCAGTGGTTACACAACCTTTCCTTTTACCACTAAGGATTGACTTTAGTTGTTGAAATACAGAAACTGCCTTTTGTAACCTTGACCATGAAGAGAAATATTCAATCAATCTTGTAAATCCATGATGTTCTTCAGAAATTGTGACTGCAGACACATGTTCACTCTTACTATCAACACAATCTGCACACACATACTCCTGTGAAGGCAAATAATCAGATGCAATAAATGATGGACCATGAAACCATTCGTCATACTGCAAAAACTGATGTACACTAATACCTCTTGATGCCACATCAGCAGGGTTATCACTGGAGTTTACATATCTCCATTGCTCAGGCTGGGAGTAGTCCCTTATAACCCTGACTCTGTTGGCTACAAAAACAGGGAACCTTTAGTGTTGCTATGAATATAGTGAAGGACTGTTGTTGAATCTGTGTAGTACACTACCTTGCCAACAGTAAACTCCAACTCCTTCAGATGTGTTGAGCAACCTTGACAGACACAGTTGCAGCTGTAAGTTCTAACCTAGGTATAGTCACCACCTTTTTGGGAGATACTCTTGATTTTCCCATGACAAGATTTGACTGAACTTGGTTTCCATCGTGAAGAACAAGATATGCTGCAACACCATAACCAACTGTACTTGCATCGCTGAATAATACAAGACTTGAACCTGTCACATTACCAAAACCACTTGACTTGAAGCATCTTGGTATTGAAAGCTGCTCCAGTAAATGAAGACCTTGTATCCAATGTTGCCACCTTTCAGCTGGCTCATCTGGAATCCTCTCATCCCAGTCCAGGACTCTCAACTTGACACAATTCTTGTAACAGTTTCTTGGCTGGTAAGATGATTGGAGAGAGCAAACCCAAGGGGATCATAAATGAATGAGATAGTTGATAACAATCCTCTTCTGGTGAATGGATTATCCTTGAGCTCAATTGAGAACTTGAATGAGTCTTCTTTAAGGTCCCATAACATTCCTAAGGCTCTTGTCATTAAACTCTCCATGTCAAGATTAAACTTGTCACTTTCAACCGAACAATCTTCAGCAGGCAAAGCTTTAAGGACATCAATTGAATTGCTGACAAATTTAGTTAACCTAAATCCTCCTTCACCAGTTGCAGATACCAAATCCTTCACCAACTTCACTGCTGTAGGAACATCAGCACATGACTTCAAACAGTCGTCAACATAGAAATTGTGCGTTATGGTGCTGCCAACAGTTGAATCATACTTCTCATCTGCTTTGTCTGCTGTGGCCTTCAATGCAGTATTTGCAATACTCGGTGATGAGATTGCTCCGAAAATGTGAACAGCCATTCGGAATTCTTCAAGAGGTCGATTGATGTCACCATTAGGCCACCACAAGAATCTAACATAGTCCTGATTCTCAGTGGAATCTTTATTTGAAAGAACATAGCTTCAATATCTCCAATGAATGCATAAACCTCCTGCCGGAATCTAATGAGTACTCCTGTCAATGAATTGGTGAGGTTTGGACCCTGTAGCAGAACATCATTTAATGACACACCTTCAAACTTGGCACTACAGTCAAAAACAATCCTAATCTTCCCTTTCTTGGGATGAAAAACTACGTGATGAGGAAGATACCAAACAGGAATCTTATTGACCTCATCATCTGGGATCTTGTAAGCATAGCCTTTTTCAAACAACTTGTCCATAAATGCTGTGTACTGCTGTCTGTAATCTTCACTATTCTTCATCTTCCTCCTTTGCCAGTTAGCTCTGCTAACAGCCTGTTTCTTATTGTTAGGAAGATTCACATTTAGATCTCTGAAAGGCATGGGTAGCTGAAAGTGACCATCTCTAAATTCAATGTCATCCTGGCACCTTTTCACAAATCTTATGTCCTCAAAAAATAAGCCACGCTCATCAGGAACTGACCCAAGATCCCTTTCTGAAAAATCTAACTCAAAGTACTTCCTAATACTTTCAACAGTAATACAATCAGTAACATGTTGGAAATGCAAGATACAAGTAACCTGTGACATGAAACCCCATTTGAACTAACCTTAACATGTACAGGCCTAACTGTCCATCCATGCAACTATCTTACTGCAAAGGGCCATAAACCTGAAGTGGGTACAACCTCTAAAGGTTGTAGAGCTGTTGGACAGTTTACTACCTATCAAAATTCCTATGTCTAACTCTAGCTGATACACTGGAATCTTATTAATAACACTTGATAAATGAGGCCAATCCTTTAACATTTCATACCTTGGAATTTGATCATGATTAACAGGAATATCCTTTTGTGTGAATACCTTTGGCAATACAACATCATTATTACCACGTATATCAGCAACAACAAGACCATTTACAATAAAGGTTTTAACCGTATCAGTCCCATGCATTGTTTGCAACTTGATAGCTGTTCAATACCTTTACAGTTTAATTGATCCTTGATACTATCTTTAATGAAACAACCTCTACTGCCCGTATCATAAAAGGCATAAGTTTGTACTACATTGTCCCTACCCTTTACACGTAATTGCACGGGCAAGATTGATTGCAACACTGTATCAGAAATTGTACATGCAGAAGACCTCACATTACTTAGACTTTGAGTATTACCTTGACCTGGAGTGCGACCTTCACATTGAGTACCATCTTGACCCTTAGCACAACCTTGACCTGTACTTAAAAACGGTGCACTTGCTTGTGACACAATTGCACTATTGCTGTCAAGCATCCTAAAAGTTCTCAATGTGCAGAGTAGTAGGATGCCTTTTATTACATGTCTTGCACTGCCGTCGATTGAGACACTTTTTTGAAGTGTGGTTATTGCCCAAACAACTGAAGCAAAGACGGTTGTCTTTAACAAATTCTCGTCTTTCATCCACACTCCTGTGCAGAAATTGAAGGCACTCCTCAATGTCATGATGACCACTACAGAGTTGGTATTTCCTAGTATACTGGTTGGCAGACTTTGATGGTTGCACTGTAACTGCAAAAGATTTTTGCTTGGTCTGACTTGAGCATGATTTGCCTTTGCCTTTGAAAAAAACACACACTTTACCAAAGCTTCCCTGCTGAATACAGGATCCATTGCTGCCTCTGCTGCATTCTGCACAAATTCTACTAATGTGGTGAAACACACACAAACACCTTCCTTCCTGAGCTTTATCACATGATCCAACCACTTATTTTGAGTATACACTGGCAGCTTTGAAATCACCCTCTGAAGGTTTGGCGAATCATTTCAAACCTGCATGTTTGACAATGACTGCATGGTATGATTACATTTCACAAGATACAAAGCATATTCCTGCAAAGATTCACTGTTATCACCTCTCACTTGTGGCCACTTGGTTAGCTTGTCTATGTATGCCATGGAAACCTTGTATGGATCTCCATACACTTTGTCCAGAAGTCTTTTTGCTTCAATGTATCCTTCAGATGCATTCATAAACATGCACCCAGCTATGAGAGACTTAGGCTTTCCTTCTAGATGCTGATTTAAGAAATACAGCCTGTTGGAGTCTGATGTGGTGTGTGGCACGATGCGGTCATTAAATGACAACATGAATGATGCATATTCAAGAAGATCACCACAAAACTTGGTTACTTCAGCATGAGGCAGCATCATAGCCGCTGCTAACTGTTGCTGACTTTGGTAGAATGACTCTGGGGCAGGTGCCATGGGTAGAAAAGGCACTGTGACATTGGGTTTATTTTGATGCACATTGTGACTGGGAACAAATGCTGGTGTTTCAGGGTTTTAAAACTTTGTCTGTTGATGGAATAACTTCTTCCTGGAACACCTTCTCCCTTGCCCTTGCTGCTTCAATTTCACCATCCAACTTTAACAAATCTTCCTTGGCTTTTAATTCTGCTTGTTGTTGGGCTATTTCTGTCTGTTTCTCAAGCAGTGCCCTCTGTGCAAGCAAACCAGCCAACTTTGCCTTCTCCTGTATGAGAGCTGACTTTACACTTGATGCCGTGCTTTTAATTGACCTCCTGGATTTATGTGACCTGCTCCACAGTGAAGATTCGTCCATAGAATCCTGCAAATTTGCTTCTGTTGTGGCTATCCATTTATGCACCTGAAATCTGAATCCTAAGGCAGACAATTTCTTTTATCTTCAAACCTTTTGATTTCTGACTGGTGCTCGTTGACAGGTAGTTGAGACAAGTAATCACTGTGGCAGTCTTTGTACTTATTCAACCCTTCCTCAAACTCCTCTATGCCTGTCTTTACTAAATGGAGATTATCAGGCTTCTCCATACACTTGCTGACTTCATTCCGTTTCTTTGTGAGGGCAGAGAGAGCAGCAGTCTGGTTGTTCTTGAGGGTGCGTAACTTCTCCTTGGCGTCACCATTGTCTTCTACGTTGTCCTTCTGATCCGTATTCATGCTGTAGATGAATGAACTTTATTGTTATGGGAGACACAAACTCAGAAACTCAACTTTAACCTTTATTCCGTTAACAGTAGTAGTAGTAGTAGTAGTAGTAGTAGTAGTAGGAGTAGTAGTAGAGGTGTAGTAGTAGTAGGTTCATTCCTGAAAGGAATTATTGCAAACAAACATTTTAAATAACCCATAATATTCAATAAGTCATAACGGTGACATAATGTACCTTAATACATCTTGCAAAGCTAATAATATACTTTTCTGAACAAGACACTTTCATTGCCACTTTAAACCTCCTTTGACTATATCACATTTTGCCATATTTATAGGACAATCAAATGTTAAATGTCACAAATAAACCAAGTTACGCCTTTTAACGCTTAAATGAATAAAACATATAAAGCAAATATATATCAGTTCGTCAAAAAACTTACATCTGTGTGCCCAAAATGAATCCTTTGAATTACGAAATATATACAACTGTACTCCTTGAAGACCTTGCTTGAACTGCCAAAGAGACTTCATAATTTTAGGAAGTGAGATGAAATCGTAATTTGTTTACACATCTCAACTCTTTAACTACCACTTACAAAAGTAACGACATTGTTTTACCAACTAGATGGGTTTGTGTTTCTGCATTAACAATTTTCTCTGTGTTGCTTTGATCGTTTTACAATGTGTTATACACCAAAATGATTGCAATTTAGTGTACAATACAACGAAAAAAAATTAGCTCGTTAGCTTTAACCATTTTGCTCACAGTTTGATTTGTATACAATTATATATGAAAAAAAATTTTGCGCTGTAATATATCCCAATATTTATATGTGATAATGTTTTTTTTTTTTCATTTCTGATGGTTGCATACTAAACTTCAGGCAATGACAAAAAAAAAAATAACAAAATGAACTCTTAATCTTGAAAACTAAGCGTGCTGTGATTTTTTGAAAAAAAAACATTTTTTTCACTTCGGCGCTCACTCCGAACCACGCCGGCATAGGGGAGACGATTTTAAAATACCGCTTCGGCGTTTAAGGGTTAAGATGAGCACCACCAGAGCAGCAGCTCCTGCTGTAGCTCTCTTACCAGGTAAGCAAGCAACAAACATTGAGCCCGTGTTAGTCATTCCTCTAGTTCAATATAACATCCTTTGAATGCACTGAGTTAGTTTAGTCCATTCATCCCATCCCCCATGCAGTGTGGGATCCAGCTAAGTAATTACTTGGTAAGTTACTTTTATAATAATAATTTTTATAATAAAATGAAGTTTTATAATATGGACTTAGCGGCTATACATAAGATATAGGCTTCTATCATTTGCGAGCTCCCCTTGTGGTGGGAGGGAACTGTCACCAAGCTTTGCAACAGTCACTTGCATGCAAATTTTTTTTAATTTGGGATGCCATGCATCTTGTTCTCTTAGACCCTTTTCTTCATGTCATTCAATAATTTATCTTTCCACCCGAACTTTGGCCTATCCCTCCCTCTTCTGCCCTCCACCTCCTGTTCATAACCCTCTTACATACATGTTCACCTTCTCTCCTCATGACATGACCAAACCATTTGAGTCTTCTTTCCGAGCTTTTTTTAGAAACCCCTATTGCTTTGACTGTCCCTGATCAATTCATTCCTGATCTATCTCTTTTTGTGACACCACACATCGACCTCTGCATTCTCATATTGGCCACTTTCATTCTTCTTTCTTGTTCTTTCTTTACTGGCCAAGTCTCTGCCCCATAGAGCATGGCTGGTCTAACTTCGCTTTTATAAAACTTTCCTTTAACTTTTGCACTGATCCTCCTGTCACAAAGTATCCCCGATGACTTTCTCCAATTCATCCATGCACACTATTACTGACTTCTGCATCCAGGTTTCCATTCTCACTCATAAGAGAACCAAGATATTTGAAGGAGCTAACCCTCTTTATGTCTTCTTGGCCCAATTTCACGGTTCCCTGCCATTCCTCTCCACATGTCCACATATATTCTGTCTTTGTTCTGCTCATTTTTAAGCCTCAACATGTATATAATTTATTTATGTAATATTTAGAAGGGGAAGGGATAGATAGATGTTACCTAATAGGGATATCACCTAAAGGCCTTGCATAACCACTTACTGTGAATAAAACATAATCAGCAGAATCACATGGAGATCATTTATACATGAATTACTGGGATACTTACAAAATTATGCTTTAATGCAGTTATAGCTTTCCCATTGGTCCCATTACCGTAAGATGGAGTTGAACAGCATAATTCTCCCAGGTGTTTTACCACACCCAAAACCCCGCATTCCCATAGGGTCCCCTTTACCGTAGGATAGAGTTCAAAGGTAAATTACAATTGGCTGAATAAATATTACTTTAAATTCTTGTTCAGACGTAAAACTGCATAGAAAAATGGTAACTGCCATAGTCTAGCTCGCCGCGAAATAGGGGGTATACCTGCCTTGCGATCCATTTGTCATTCGGGCGGGTCAGCCTTATTCACTCAATTTTAATTTGGCGAAACAAGAATACAATTACAGTAGTACCTCGAGATACGAAAGGCTCTACTTACGACGAAAAACTTGAGATATGAAAGTCCAATGCGAAAAATTTTACTGCTCTACATACGAAAAGTTTTTCAAGATACGAAAGGTTGTTGCTGTAAAGTCCCGAGATTCGCCCGGACCACCGAGAACAATTTTAAAACTCCCGCGCCGCCAACTGAGTAAACTCACCACCATCCTCCCGCTCTCCCATTGGTTCCTGATGCTAGTCACCCCATAAGGTCCTGCTCTCCTATTGGTCAGCATCTACCCCTTGTGCTTTAAGTATTCTATTGGTAAAAACGATGCTGTAAATTGAAAAACTTATTCATGCAATACATTTAATAAAAAAAAACATTAGGTAAAGATAGAATAAAGAATAGAAATGAAATGGTTATTATACTATTTGGTAGTTTCAGTAGTTGAAGAGAGATAATGAAAATTTATGGCTTACTGTGTAAAGTGATTGCTTGTCGATCGTTCGATACTCGTAAGTGCTGGATGTAAACAGACGTTTGGAAGCTTTTTTTTTGTTTGTTTATTATAGTTAATGGTTACCTAATAATTATTTGAAATGAGTACATGCAATACATTTAATAAAAAAATTGTGAATTAGAGATCATAAAATATAAAATAAATCAGACTGCCAACAAATACGTATTTTTTTGTTAGAATTCTTCTTCTATTTTTTATTATTATTTACGTACGTATATGTATGTTTCATTATAGCTGTCAGTAACTCAGTATCTCCATTAGGTAAAGATAGAATAAAGAATAGAAATGAATGGTTATTATACTGTTTGGTAGTTTCATTAGTTGAAGAGAGATACTAATGACAATTTATGGCTTACTGTGTGCTAGGAAAAATGATTGCTTGGCACTCGTTCGATACTCGTAAGACGGGTAAGAAATGAATGTAAACAATCGATTGGAAGGTTTGTTTTTTGTTTGTTTGTGTATTATAGTTAATGATTAATTAATAATTATTTGAAATGGAATATCTACTGATTATTTATACATTTTATTGGCATATTCTAAGCTTTTAGCTCTTAGGTTTAGATGTCAGAATCATAGACTAGGCTACAGTAGCAACCGCTAACATAGGCTAGGCTTATTGCTAAGGGACATATGCTAAAGTCCTAATATATGCAGTAAAAATGGGGTTGAACATTACATGCAGTTGAATATTACTCAAGTATGTACAGTATTTTGCCTTTTTGGAGTCATATTTCTTCCGTCGTAACCCTAGAACATGTGTTTTAGGCCTGGAAATATAATTTACTGGGGTGTTTTTGGAGGGCTTGGAACGGATTAGCCATTTTACATGTAAAATGTGTTCCAAGATACGAAAAACTCTTGATATGAAGGACGCCTCAGAACGGATTAATTTTGTATCTCGAGGTACCACTGTACATCTTTAAGCATACCATTCAAAAGATTGAAGTTTTATCAATATAATGTGATATATAAAAGCGCCAAAGAACTAAAATAAGCATGTGAAGTCTTCGTAAAATAAAATATGTTTTCAAGGCAGTTTTTAAATCCAATATGGTGTCCACCGACTCAGGTGCCGTTTGTAAACGGCATCAATGCCATGTCCTTCCCAGCGCTCATTTGAGCAATATTAGCGTTTATGTGTAACATTATTGATCTTACTCCAGACTTTAATAATCTTACTCAAGACTGCAGTTGTAATCAGCACATTTTGTTGTCTATATTAGCGAAAGCATGAAACTTCCTATTCCCGGAGTCATGGTTAAAACTGAAATTCATTTTTACCTTGTTATCGGTGGTTTTATCCTTACTGCCATCACTGAAACTCCACAGTGTTTATATGATTGTAATTATAAACATTTTGGTCTTAATTCACTCCAAACTGCACTTGAACTAAGTGGCTGTTCCTGGTTCCTAAGCGCTCACTCCACAAACACAGTTGAGGGCAGCACACCACTACAATGTTTATGGGGTGGAAAGCTTTATTCCCTTAATTGTTTACCTTACTCATTATTTAGTTTAACTTTACTTTGTTACTTCAAAATGTTTATTTTAATTCATGTCCATTATCCCCTTTTTGCAACCAAATTAACCCCGAAAAATTGCATATATTTCTAAAGTAGATACGAGCAGACAATGGTAAAATTTCATCGTTGCCAATGTAGTGGAAACTTTACACATACACCGATGCATTAACAAACTGTTTCCATCAATTCTAGTTGTCATAGTAATATAATAATGATGAAATTGCTCTAATATGCACATATACCATAAACAGATACGCTAATTTCACTTATTTCCCTCGTTTTGTGTAAGTCTTATACCCAGTTTGGAGGGTTAACACATACCAATTGGCAACACTGATAAACAATAGAAGAGCGCGAACAACGCTGTAGGTACTGTTCACAGCAAAACTGTTGATATTTGAGTCAGGAATCTAGTTACTTTTTCAACAACGAACATTTTAAAATTAATAATCATGAATATGTAAAAAATTTATGCAATTCATGACCTTATACTGCTGTATAACTATTTATTTAAATAATTATCTAGTGCAAGCTTCTTTCTACCGAAAAAGCGTCCGTTTCCTTGGATCTAGATGGGCGTCGTCATTGTAGATGATTGTTGTGAAAAAAGTGTCCCAGCATCTATGGGTGAAAAAGGTGTGCGGATTTAGCACATGGAATGGAAAGTTTAATGACACAAGTGACTCCACAAACATTGAGATGGCGTCAATCTTCTACATTTTTTGGTGTTATAAGTAAAAATTTCGCAAGCGTCATGGAGGTATGTTTGCATTGCGCATGGCTAGACTTTCATTAACCTCTGTTTAATCTTAAAATATGACTTTAATTTCTAACTTTGGAGAAAATACTTACTTTGAAAGGATAGTAGAGGTCTCAAACCAGTCGGTTGTTTCCCCTAGCTAGATGGAAACACCAGTGTGGATCAGCATTATTCCCTCGATATTTAATTGGTAAAACAAGAATACAATTACATCTTTAAGCATACCATTCAAAAGATTGAAGTTTCGTCAACATAATGTGATATATGAAAGCGCCATACGAATTAAAATAAGCATGTGAGGTCTTCGTAAAATATGTTTTCAAGGCAGTTTTGAAATCCAAGATGGTAACACCAGCGTGAGGTGCCATTCGTAAGCACAGAGGAGTCACTATCTTTCCCAGCCTTCCCAGCTCTCATTAGAACAATGTTAGCGTATATATATAACGTTTATTGATCTTACTAAAGATTGCAGTTGTAATCAGCACAATAAAACAACATTTTGTTGCCTATTTTAGTGAAAGTATGAAACTTCTTATTCCCGGGTTCATGGTTTGAACTGAAATTCATTTTTACCTTGTAATCGGTGGGTTTATCCTTACTGCCATCACAACTGAAACTCCACAGTGCTTATTTGATTGTATTTATACATGTTTTGGTCTTAATTCACTCTAAATTGCACTTGAACTACGTTGCGATTCCTGGTTCCTAAGCGGTCACTCCACAAACACAGTTGCGGGCACGGACAGTGCACAAGTACACGGTTAATGAGGTGCAAAGCTTTTCTCCCTTAATTGTTTACTTTATTCATTATTTAGTTTAACTTTGCTTTGTTACTTCAAAATATATATTTAATTCATGTCTATTATCCCTTTTTTTTGCAACCAAATTAACCCCAAAAATTACAGATATTTCTAAGTAGATACGAGCAGACAACGGCAAAATTACTCATTTACTGTTTCCATGAATTCTAGTTGTCATAGTAATGCAATAACGATAAAATTGCTCTAATATGTATATATACTACAAATAGATACGCCAATTTCACTTATTTCTCAGGTTTTGTGTAAGTCTTATACCCAGATTGGAGGGTAAACACACCAATTGGCAACACTGATAATAAAAGAGCGCGAAGAACGCCGTTGGTGCTGTTCACAGCAAAGCTGTTGATCAGGAATCTATTCAGAGAGATTTTACAAAAGATTAGGTCTAACGGCTCGAAAGCAGGGAGGAGTCAATTAGAGAATTATACAAGGGAAGAGACTGACCACCAAAATTAACCTTAGAATGAATAAGCTGGTTACATATTTATGAAAAAATACAGCACTTTGTAAACTATAAAAATTTTTGAGAAATAAAAATTTCAAAAATTATTAAACATAATAACTACATAGAAAATATTATACAAGGTAACTAATTAGTAATTGAGTGATTTTATCTTCAAGGTCATTCGCGAACATTTTACTAATCTTGGTCAGGAATCTATACTTTTTCAACAACGAATATTTTAAAATAATAATCATGAATATGTAAAACATTTGTGCAATTCATTACCTTATACTGCCGTTTAACTATTTATTTGAATAATTATCTAGTGCACGCTTCTTCTTCTTCTTCAACCAAAAAATCGAGTTCCCTTAGATAAGTCGTGGGTCGAGGTCATTATTTACGATTTTTGTGAAGACAGTGGCCCAGCGTCTATGGTGCAAGTGGTGTGCGGATTTAGCACATGGAATGGGAAGTTTATCGACACAAGCGACTTCGCAAACATCTAGATGGCGTCAATCTTCGAAATATTCATAGTTGTAAGTAAAAATTTCGAAAGCGTCATGGAGGTAGCGTACACTGCGTGGAGCCAGACTTTTCATTAACCTCTGTTTAATTTTAAAATATGACCTTAATTCCCAACGTTGGAGAAAATACTTCGAAAGGAGAGTATAGGTCTCGAGCTCTTGCTCTCACCA
>NC_087210.1:33194909-33219909 GCF_015104395.2 Macrobrachium nipponense | reverse complement strand
TTCATAAATTTATTTGTCCTCGATGTGAACGAGGATTTTATATCGGATCCTCACTAAAGTTATGCAAGGTCTGCTATGACAGCCATATTGCTATAAGTTACAGAACAGGCAACAAACTCATCTCCTGAGTCCTCTTACATCAGAGAACATACCAAGAGATGCAAACATGAAATCCAATGTAAGGACTTTGAGATTAACCGTAGAGCATCTAACCAACAACTTTTGCAGCGAAGAAAGTAATTGGGAAGAATTTTCCCCAGAGCACTCAAGGTGAGAATCCTCAACCCACAAGCAGCTGCTCTTGTGCAAGTCTGCAACAAAAGCGATCGAGTGAGATGTACAGAAGGTACCTAAGAACTCGATCTCATTAAGAAATTAAGTACATTACTTATCACTGAGGAACACTTGGCTGATGGCCCACAATAATACATAATTATAACACAATACCGGGATTGCTTGATAAGTCGAAAAGGAAAATATGTTGGAAGATGTGAGACGGGACTGACTGCTAATAACCTTGGAATTTGCACATTAGCCTCTGTAGGCCACATTGACAAGCAAACAGCCACCTTTCAAGGTCTGGGGGGATAGTTCAGAGGAGCGATAAAAATATTCTAATCCCCTTGTCTGGTGCTTTTGGCTTTTATGTCTTCAGATATGGTTCACCAGCATCCTGGTAGAGGGGGTTACCTGTCCTCTGGTGTATCTTCACCACAAGGTCATCCCAGGATGACCATGCAGCTAGGGCTTTTAAATATGGCGGCTGGTCGCCCTCTGCTGGTAGCGTAGCATACCCATAGTTGGACTTTCTCTCCCAGCTGGTGAATCTGCAATTATAGTGCTCACTTTCTTCTAGGTTTCCTAACATTATGTTAAATGGAAAAAGAGATGGCGTAATATGAGGAACCCCAGTGCAATATAATACCACGGACAAGAATATTTGGACTAGCAGTACCAAACACTGAATCGTGAGCCAAAGTTGATCCATGACCAATCGAAACAGGTCCATGTTCCAACAGACTTTAGAAAGACCAGCTGAACCCAAACAAATACAGGCTACAGACAAATGCTCATGTGCACTATTGTGTACACATACATTAAAAGTCTTTGACAAACCAGGGACACCCACTGTCTGCATAATGTGAGCACAGCTCATAGAGATACCTTGCAGTGGTGCAATATGGCAACCTTTTCGTGTACGAGTCTATACAACTTCTGGATAAACCAGTCACTGCCTGAGGATTCACAAATCACAAAATTTAGAACGTCACTAGATTAGATTAGATTATAAAATTTTTGGCAAAGCCAAAGAACGTCACTAGACCCAGCAGTACCGTAATATGGTGACCTGCCACCCAAGTGAACCTCCTGTCTACCAAAGTGTCAGTTCAGGATATTGAAAGAGAAAGATTGACTAGTATAGTTTGGGGAAAAACCAAAAACCATTTAAGTGCAGTTACTTAAATCATAGTATAGTAATCAAGTTTGTGCTATTGCTCTCCGACATCCCACGCCCATGACTGACAATGTGCAGAATCTGGGACTTTGGTTTTTATGATAAAAAAAAAAAAAAACTAGTCGACCCATTCGCTTACCAATGACAGATGTAGACATCATCCAAATTTAAGTCCAGATTTTGATGACGTATGCAAAAAAAAAAAAAAGTAGCACAAACCAGCAGACCAGATGTGAATAAGTTTTGGCATGGGTTCCTGGTATTTCTTTATATATTTGTAACATAGGTATGTTTGTTTCATATAATTTTAGATTTTCATTCTATAATTACATTATTAATCATTTCTGAGAGAGACAGAGAGAAATATTTTTGATACATATGTAGTATGTTTGAAGTTAAAAAGGGAAAGAAAAACCAAAGCTAACGGGATAAGGAAACTTAAATGGTACAAATTAGAGAAGGAAGGGGATAAGAAGAGAGTCTAAGAGGAGGGTTTTGGGGGATATTGATATAGGAATTGAAGATGTTCAAGAATGGTGGGCACGAAATGCAGCAGTAATAAGAAGGCATGGAAAGGAGCTGCTAGGAGAGACATCTGGTATCATATGGGAAGGAAAGGAGAGTTGGTGGTGGGATGAAGACATTGTGAAAGTAGTAAAAGATAAGAAGGAGGCAAAGAAAAGATGGGAAGAGTCACAGTCAATGGAGGACAGAGATAGGTTCAGAGAAAAACAAGGTGGTGAAAAGGGTGGTAGCCCAAGGTAAAGCAAAGTCGTATGACGATGTGTATAATGAGCTGGGGATAAAGGAAGGATTAAACAAGATGATCAAGGTATCAAAGGCTAGAAATAAGAACACCAAAGATATTACACATACAAACAAACAAATGATCAAGATGGTGTAGTACTTAGAAAGGAGGAAGACATTGTGAAGAGATGGAAAGAATATTTAGAACAGTTGTCAAATGAAGAAAATAATAGACTAATAAGAGAGGATGGGCAAGTGAACACTGGCATGGTAATGATTCTAGGCAAGAGGTACTAAATGCACTGAAGAAGATGGAGAATGGGAAGGCAACCGGGCCAGACATGATTCCTGTGGAGGCATGGAAAGCATTAGGAGATAAAGGAGTGGCTATACTGTACGATCTTATGATAAAGATCCTTGAACAGGAAAAGATACCAAATGGGTGGCGTGGGAGTATATTGATCCCAATTTTTAAAGGGAAAGGCGATGTCCAAGAGTGTGGTAATTATAGGGGTATTAAATTGATGACCCACACTTTGAAGATACTGGAAAGAATGGAAGATGCTAGACTGAGAGAAGAAGTGGTCAAGAGCAGATGGGATTTATGACGGGAAGGGGAACAACAGATGATATATTTTGTCTGAGGCAACTAATGGAGAAATTCGGGGAAAAGCAAAGGGACCTACAAATGGTATTCACTGACCTTGAAAAGGCTTATGACAGAGTCCCGAGACATGAGGTATGGAGGAGTCTGAGGGAGAAGATGGAGAAGTATATGCCACTGATACAAGAGATGTACCAGAATGTATTTACCAGAGTGAGGAGCAGTGTTGGGGAGACAGAGGGTTTTCAGGTGCGATTAGGATTACGCCAGGGGTCAGCTCTGAGCCCATTTGTCTTTAACATAGTGATGGATGTTATAATAGAGGAAGAAAGGGAGGCAGTACCATGGAACACATTGTATGCGGATGATATTGTTCTGTGCACAGAGAGCAGGGAAGATCTGAAAGTGAAATTGGAAAGATGGAGACAAGTACTGGAGGCGCCTCAGTGTCGTGGTTGGTATGGTGCTGGCGTCCTACCTCGGTGGTCGCGGGTTCAATTCTCGGCCATTCCATTGAGGAGTGAGAGATGTGTATTTCTGGTGATAGAAATTCACTCTCGACGTAGTTCAGAAGTCACGTAAAGCCGTTGGTCCCGTACCTGAATAAACACTGGTTCCATGCAACGTAAAAACACCATACAAACAAACAATCAAGTACTGGAGGACAGAGGAATGAGATTAAGTAGATCTAAGACAGAATATATGTGTACCACCAATGAGAGGGATCCTTACCTTACCTTACAGACCTTACATGTTGTTCGGGTTGCCCCAGGTCCCTCAGTGTGAGGCACCTCTAATGTCTACCAGAGAGTTGCTAGTACATCTTCTGGTATATTTTGCATCTTCCAATCTTGGATGGTCTGGGATGCAGTTTAGATATATGTCGAGCTTATTCTTAAACACATCTACGCTCACTCCTGATATATTCCTCAGATGAGCTGGCAACGCATTGAATAGACGCTGCATTATCGATGCTGGTGCGTAGTGGATTAATGTCCTGTGTGCTTTCCTTATTTTTCCTGATATAGTTTGGGCACTATTAATCTACCTCTGCTTGCTCTTTCTTATATTTTTAGTTCCATGATGTTTTCTGCTATTCCTTCTATCTGTTTCCATGCCTGAATTATCATGTAGCATTCTCTTCTCCTTTCTAGACTATATAATTTTAAGGATTGTAGTCTTTCCCAGTAGTCAAGGTCCTTAACTTCTTCCATTCTAACTGTAAAGGACCTTTGTACACTCTCTATTTGTGCAATATCCTTTTGATAGTGTGGGTACCATATCATATTGCAATATTCAAGTGCACTACGAACATATGTTTTATAAAGCATAATCATGTGTTCAGCTTTTCTTGTTTTGAAGTGCCGTAACAACATTCCCATTTTTGCTTTACATTTTGCCATCAGAATTGCTATTTGATCATTGCATAACATGTTCCTATTCATCATCACACCAAGGTCTTTAACTGCTTCCTTATTTGTGATTGTCTCATTATTAGGTCCCCTATATGCATATAGCTTTCCTTCTCTGTCTCCATAATTTATTGATGCAAATTTATCAGAGTTAAATACCATCCTATTTACCTCTGCCCAATCATATACTTTGTTAAGGTCTCTTTGTAGAGCGTTCCTATCTTCATCACATGTAATTTCTCTACTTATTCTTGTGTCATCAGCGAAACTACTCACTACCGAATCCTTAACATTACTGTCTATGTCTTCAATCATAATAACAAACAGTATTGCAACTAACACCGTACCTTGTGGCACACCGGATATTACCTTGGCTTCATCCGATTTCTCATCGTTTGCAATAACTATCTGTTTTCTGTTGTGTAAAAATTCTTTTAACCATCTTCCTACTTTATCCACGATATTGTGTTTTCTAATTTTCTTCGCTAATATATTATGGTCTACCTTGTCAAAAGCTTTTGCAAAGTCTAGATAAACCACATCTGTTTCATTTCCGCTTTTCATATTTTTGAATATGTTCTCACGGTGGACTAACAGTTGGGTTTGTGTACTTTTTCCGGGTACGAAAAAATGTTGTCCCATATTAAACAAATTATTTTTTATTAAATGTTTCATAATATTTTTCTTCATTACCCTTTCATACACTTTCATAATATGTGATGTTAGACTCACAGGCCTATAATTACTAGCCTCTAGTCTTGATCCACTTTTGAAAGTAGGGGTAATATATACTAATTTGTGCTCATCATAAATCTTGCCTGTATCTACACTTTGTCTTAATAATATTGCAAGTGGCTTTGCGATAGAATGAACTACTTTCTTTAACAAAATAGCAGGAACTCCATCAGGCCCCGCTGCAGCTCCATTTTTAATTTCATTAATAGCCTGCACAATATCAGCTTCATTAATATCTATGTCAGCTAAATATTCACTATTTTCGTCCCTTACTTCTATATCATTATCTTCATTATCTATTCTAGGGGTGAATTCTCTCTTATATCGTTCTGCCAATATGTTGCAAATTTCCTTTTTTTCATTCGGTACACTCCCTTCAAATCTTAGAGGGCCAATTTCTATTCTTCTTTTATTCATCTTTTTCGCGTATGTGTATAATAGTTTGGGGTTTTGCTTGATATTTATTAGGGTTTTTTCTTCCAATTCCCGTTTTTCATTTTCTTTTGATTGTATAATCATTTGTTCTGCATTTTCTATCTTACTTTTTAGTTCTATAACTTTCCATGCATTTTTTTCTTTTGCAAGACCTTTTTTCCACTTTCTGATTTTCTGGAACAAGATCCTTCTGTCTCTTGGTATGCATGACTGATGTTTACTTTTCTTCTTTGGTATATATTTATCCACTATTTTCTCTAATATTTTATATAATATCTCCGTATTTACCCTTATGTCATCACTTACGAAAATGTTATCCCAATCTTTGTTTAATTCCTCATTTATTTCTGACCATTTTATATTTTTACTGTAGAAGTTGTATTTTCCATATCCTTCCCATTTTTTCATTTCTTGCTTATCTCTGTTTTCACTTGCTTTGGGATGGACTGTTAATTCTATGACATTATGGTCTGAAATACTCACATTATAAACTATTATTTCTTTAACATAATTCATCTCGTTCACAAATACTAGATCTAAAGTATTTTCCTTTCTTGTTGGCAGGTGATTTATTTGTTGAATGTTGTATTCTAGTAGCATATCTAATAGCTTTTCGAATTGCCTCTTATCTTCTGCAATACTATTACTCTCTTTTTTATATGTATAAGTACAACCACAATCTCCTATTCGTTCTTTCCAGTCTACGAAAGGAAAGTTGAAGTCTCCAGATAGGAGAATAATCCAGTCCTTGTGATTTCTACATATATCATCCAATTTTTCTATTATTAAGTCAAACTCTTTAGTATTAGGAGGTCTATATATTACTATGTTAATTAATTTTTCAGATTCAAATTCTACCGCTATTAGTTCACATTCTGAGTTACTATATTTTTCATTGTTTTTTGTCTTTCCCATATATTGCGGTTCCCCCTTGATTCCTATTTTTTCTATCTGATCTATAAGTTTGGAACCCTTTTATTTGATCATCATTCCCAGTCTCTTGGGAATACCAGGTTTCACTTATATTCATTATACCTATTTTCTTTTCAATTTGGGTTAGTTCTTCTAAGTACTCTATTTTTCTTTTTGAGTTACTCGTAACTAAACCCTGCGCATTCATCACTATGATGGTTTGCGTGTTTTCTTCTTCATTTAATATTGGTAATAATAAGGATTTTCCCATGTCTCTTTCCTGTTCTGGTATGTTGTTCTTTTTTTCATTTCCAGAAATTCTGACATTAAAAAATCCAACTTTTCCATAATATTTGATCTTCCTTCATCATAATTATTCATTTTGTTTCTGAATCTGCAATTTTCTCCGTATCTGCAATTTCCTCTTGCATAATAAATACAGTTATTATCTCTTGAGTAGAATCTTGGAGCTGATGCTTTGAAATTTTTTGCTGACGCCTCTGCATATCTCGTTGGTGGCTTGCTTTTTTCTTTTACCTGATATTCTTTATTTCTCTCTTTATTTGTTTCTTTCTTATTTTGGATTTTATTACTTGATTGGTTATTTATTTGATTATGATTCATGGCTACAGGGTGCATATATTTACATTTTTTGTCGAACTTACATCCTTTTCCTTCTTTTAGGTTTTTGCATATTTTTGGATGCAGATCTCTGCAATCATCCCCATAGCCATCTAGGTATGCACATTTGCCATATATTTCATAGTTGTGACATACCTTAGGATGTTTGTAGTAACATCTTTCTCCAAATCTGCAATTCCCTCTTTTCAAAAGGTTGCAGATTTTGTCTTTTTTGTATATTTTTTCCTCTCCCGTCATTGTGTTGATCTGGGTAGAGCCTCTTCGGGATTTTCTTTTGTGTTGTCATATCGTAATTTATTTCTTCGTAGGTATGCTGCTTTATTGCCTCATATGTAGTATCAATGAGTATCTCTGCATCCATACTTTTACCTTGTTCTTTGTTTTCCTTATTTTTTTCTGTCATTTCAGTTTTGTTTACTTCTCTTCCGTTTTCCTCTTCTTCTTCCTCTTCCTCTTCTTCTTCATCCTCAACTTGATTTCATAACATTGTCTATCCATGATAGACATGTTGAGCAAAATATTCTTGTATCTTTTCTCATATCTTGCATTACCTCAGCACACTGTGGATGGGTCGGAATGTTGCATGCAGCACATTTTCTGATTAGGTTTTGTGGATTAACTATGCTATACCAACCACACCTTACACAGTTTGCATGCTTTTGGCATTCTTTTTCCTAATGCATCAATTAGGATATTCACAAGGTTCACCTTATTCATTTTCTTTGTCGGAATATGTTGGTTTATGTATATTTTCTTTATGAGTCTCTTGACCACTTGGATTTTATTTGGAACTTCTTCAATTATTTTCAAGATGTTTTCAGTTGATTTGTTCCAGTTTGAAGGATTATATCCTTCTAATATATCTATGAATGCTTTTGTATCTTTTTGGTTAGGACTGTTGCTGATCTCATAGATGAGAAATGCCAGTTCCCTTCCTGCTACCTCATCATATTTCGAATTTGCCAAGCAAGCTAAATTTCGCCATTTCTTTCCGCAGTTGGAACTTACTGCCATCTTGTTCTGATTTACAGTATTTCACTTGATAAACTAACTTAGAAGACGCTTTATCCTACTATTTTCACACTAATCTTATCATCGATAGTTCACGAACACTTCTAGATATTTCTCAAATTCTAGACGTATGTTAAACTTGTGATATCTGTTGATTAATCTGACTTCGCACGGGAACGTCTCACCAAGCAAGATGGCTACTATGATAGAGAAAGTACTCAGATTGGTGGAGAACAAATAAAGAGAGTTGATAAATTTAAGTATTTGGGATCCTTTGTTAACGCTGGAGGAAGAAGTAAAACATCGGGTACAGGCAGGCTGGAACAACTGGAGAGCGGCCTCTGGAGTTCTTTGTGACAAAAGAGTACTGCTAAAGTTAAAAGGAAAATTTCACAAGAGGTGGTAAGAACGGGTAATGCTGTATGGTACGGAAACAGCAAGCATGAGAAAAACAGAGGAGAAGACAATGGATGTGACAGAAATGAGAATGCTTAGGTGGAAGTCAGGGGTGACGAGAGGATAGGACCAGAAATGACTACATAAAGAGGTCAACTAAGGTGGTGGAAGTATCAAAGAAAGTGCAAGAGGGGAGGCTGAGATGGTATGGACACCTGTTGAGGAGAGACGAGAACCTCGCTGGGAGACATACTATGGGGATGGAGGTTCAAGGAAGAAGAAGGGGGAGACCAAGAAAGAGATGGAGGGACTGTGTGAGAGGAGACTTACATGAGAAGGGAATTGATGAAGCAGAAGCGCAGGATAGAAATAGATGGAAACGGCTCATCCGAAACGGCGACCCCATATAAAAATGGGAACCAGCTGGAAAGAAGAAGAGTATGTTTGTTTTGGTAGTGTAATCACACAATTTTTTTTTTTTTTGCAGGAGGAAATATTTTTAAATATATAACTTGCATGTTTATTGTTTTGTAGTTTTAGATTTTTATTCTATGATGAAAACCACTAACCTTTTTCCTTACTTTCCTAGATATAAATGGATCTTTTGGTGGGGGTGCTATGGATAAAAAATTCTTGATCACAAATAGGATTCTTTGGGGAAAATGCAAAATCTTACCATCTTGTAAATTCTACTCTTTACTTCATCTACATAAACTTATTTCATCTCGCAAACTTATTTTGGCCAAAGGCTAAGTGCTGGGACCTATGAGGTTATTTAGTCCTGAAGGAAAATTGAGAGCAGGTAGGTTTGTTGGGTGTAACAGGGGGAAAACCTCAAAGCAGTTGCACTTGGAAACAATTCTTAGGAATGTGTGGACAATAAGAATGAAGAGAATATAAAAGAAGGTACAGTAAAAGGAATGAAAGGGGTTGCAGCTTGGTGCTGAAGGGACGCTGCAAAGAACCTTTAGTAATGCCTACAGTGCACGTCGTGAGGTGCACTAACCCTGTAAGGCAGTATTTTGTTGGTGTCTGTTACTTATCTTACAGAAAACGTGATGCTACTTTGTTATTAATTTTTCCATTTTCTTTGCTATAATTACTATTTGCCTTGCAATAACTAAGTAACTCATCTAGGTGTGCTATGGAAAAAATAAGAAGGCTTTATTGGAAATAGTTTTTTGGCAATTTTTTGGGGGGGAGAAGTGCAACATTTTCTTTCACCTCATAATTTCTAAGCATTATTCCAACTATGTAAAAGTTATTTTGGGTGAATCTTTATGCCACTGTATAGAAAAATAATTTAGCTGCTAAATTAAGCAAAATTGGGTGGTCTACCTTGAAAATTGTCGGAGCTATGGTTCTTTGAACAAAAGGTATAAACATTTTTACACCGACAGCTCGAGTCACTGCCACGTCCCACAGTACTTTTTTTTTATAATGGTCATAATCAAAATGGTTAAGATGATAAAAAATTTGACAATAGAGGTTCAAGACAGTTAAATAAAAAAGGGGTAAAAAAGGCAGATCAACTTTTATTATACACACAACCATTAGAAAGATTCCACAGACCTCTGTAAAACTTCAAGTCACAAATAATCATTTTTCCAGTTCTTCAATTGCACATTAAACCTTAGCTGCAAATTACAATCTCTAAGTAAAATCTGAACACAGTATAATGTGAAAACAGGATACCAAGTAATAATAATAATAATAATTCAAAAATCAACAACCAACTACTATCATTCAAGCTGTAGAAAGAATACAGGGAAAACTATCTCTTTTGAAAAAATTTTTGAAAAAAATATACATGTTGCACCCTAGCGACTAACAATGCATACACTATAAGCAAGAGGCTAACAGTGCACACAATATAAGTCCTTTAAGTCACGAAAATAAATATGGGAATCTGTATGCAGACATGAGAGCTGGTTACTAGTGAAAAGTAACCAAAATAAAAGGAATAATAAAATTTCTGTAATTTTACAGTAAGAGAAAGAAAAAACATGAATTGGCTTCTTAATGTATTATAAAACAGCAATTAATCAGCATTATGTTTGAGTCCTCCTGTATCCTACCACCATCAACACTAACACTTCAACAATACATATTAACAAAAACCAAAAGTACGTATACATAGAAAAATACAGGAAGAGTGTAATAAAATTTTCAACATGAGCTCCTATAACCTGAACTTATATATCTAAAGGAACATAGAATCTTAAAACATAAAAAAAAGTCCATAATACAGAAAATACCTAGCTGTCATAAACTTCACGCAGAACACACGTCATCAATTTCTAATGGGAAGGTAAAAAAATATTTATGTATACACACAAATATAAATATATATATATATATATATATATATATATATATATATATATATATATATATATATATATATATATATATATATATATATATATATATATATATATATATATATATATATATATATATATATATATATATAAAACAGGAAAATCATTGATAAAACATTCAGGAGTCCCCAGGAAGACAGCAGTATAAGAAGCATACTTTATTTATATGAAAAACGTTTCATATTGCTTCAACACATCATCAGTCTGCAATCATTAAAAAATTTTTACATAATAAATTACAAGTTAAAAGTACAAATTATTACCAAAAAAATCAGCTAGAAATAATTCAAAACTTTAAAATAAAAACAAAACATAAGTATATGAGGAAGGCTACCTAATCAAGGAAAAGAAAAGAGCCAAGTGACCAAAAAAAGTGTTAATCATTTTTAGCTGATTTTTTGGGTAATAATTGGTGCTTTTAACTTGTAATTTATTGTGTAAAATGATTTTCAATTATTGCAGACTAATGATGTGATGAAGCACCATGAAATGTTTCTCACATAAATAAAGCATGCTTCTTAGCTTCTTAGACTGCTGTCTCTTCCTGGGACTCCTGGGTGTTTATATATATATATATAATATTATATATATCTATGAGATAATATCTATATATCATATATATATATATATATAAATCTACCTATACATACATATATATATATTATATATTATATATAGTATATATATATATATCATATATTATATAATATATATAATATATATATATATATATATATATAATATATATATATATTTATATATATATATATATATATAAGAATATATATATAGTATCTAGTAATATATAACATATATATATGATATATATATTATATATATATATATATAATATGATTATATATATGGCAAATCCAGACAAAATATACTACTTATGGAAAAGTGCACAAAAGACACTAAAGAAAAAAGTGCTCCACTAAAGTACTACGTACCCTGAATCAAGGACCAAATACATTCTGAATACAGTATACCTGACCTTTTATGAGGTCAAGTAAGATTCAAATGATTTAAAGCTGCAACCAGTTACTCAAAACTGAGAATGCATATACTTTTTAACTATACAGGCAGGATGCAAACATGGCGGTAATTTTTATAAACATTTAATACCAAACCATTCCTTCTGTACAGCTATTATTGTGTGAGATACCCTGATTAACAAAGAAAGCAAAGTCAGTGCACTGAAACATTGCTATTCAAGGATGTTGTGTCTATTAATACAAAAAGAAAGCTAATTACAAACAATTATAACTACAAAAGTCAAATTCTATAAAGTACAATGCCTGGAACACATGAGCACAAAAACATGCATTCCTTATAAAGCCGAGAGTTGATGCCAAATGCAAAAAGGTGAAAAAAGAACATTATTCAGATAAAATGTTAGGTGATTATAAGTGGAGAAAAAAAAAAAAGGATTTAAAGGATACAAAATGTACAAGTAAAGATATGGTTAATTCCATTACTCTACATATCTGCTAACATTTGTATGAGTTTTTCCAAGTTCATTAGTAGGTATTAACTAAAACCCTCATTTTATGAGCAAGGTGCAACAGAATGATTTTTGTGATTGGAAGAACACACATTACATAATTAATGGCTTTGAATGATAAAAAAATTGTTACATTAGCAAGTAATCCATCACAACACCATTAATCACATAATCACTTACAAGACTACATCACTGTTTAAGTGGGGGGTTAAGGTGCTGAAGAACTCAAGAGTATGCTCCAATAGAGAACCTGGGAACCATAAGGTGTCAGAAACCAAGTCTTTGGTAGTTTATAGGTTTGTGAATGATATAGTTCACAAGATAATTGCATCATATAAGTCTTCAAAATTTGGAAAAGCAGAATGTGTACCATTAATGAGACATTAGTCAAAATATCCAAAACTATGTTGATCCTGAATGTTCAACGAAGATGAGAATGATTACGAGTTAGCAACCTCTTCTGTTGCCTGTGAAATGGTTGTGGCTGTCTGTAAGAGAAAGCACAAGTTCAGCAATCTGTGTAAAAATAAAGAGAAAGTGTTGTACAATGTTAGTGACTCATACTTGAAACTACTGTAACTTTAATCAATTTAGTGCCAGTGTTAAAAACTTGGCCATGATGGATTCAGCATCTGGCAAGTTATTTTACCATTAGCCTCAAAGAAATATGTAAGCCATTTGAAAGCATTACTCCTGAAGTAAATGGCTCTCTCTAGTAAAGCCTGATAGGTTTCCCAGACAGATCTCATGGTTCTGTTCCACAATGTGATGGAAGAAAATGAAGGGGATGAAAAATAATGTTATCCAAGGATCCTAACTATCAGTTTGGATCCCTGTTCAAAGTCAGGAACAAACAGCAATCCCTTGGCCATCTGTGAATGTATTTCCCGGACATCGTGAGTCTCATCTGACTATGAGAGAAACTCCTACGGTAGAAAGAAACTAATTAACAGTGCTGAGTGGAACAATGATCTAACCTTTCCTGCAACACTTGGATCAGCTCTTCCAGATGTTATGACTGAGGCTGTACATTGCAATAGTGCAAGATCTCTATTATGTTGAGTAATCTCAGGTGTGAAGAATACAGTAACTGGGAGATATCTGGTGCTGGGACTTCCAAGGTCATTGATGCCCAAAAGCAATTACGTACAAGATTATACGTAGAAGCAGTAAAACTTCACACATTCAAACAAGAGTAACAAAAATACTAAAAGGAACTATATGATATTCTTAGACTTAAAATATGGGAAAACAGTTTTTTATGAGAAGCCAATTTCTGCAAGAAATTGAAAAATGTCACTAAGTAATTCAACTTTGGCAATAAATTTTAGAAATCCATTGACATTATAGCTTGCACTCTTTCTATGGACCTAGGCAAGTACGTATTTACATGCTATCTGAAAAAATTGCTTTCCCAGATGCTGTTTACTGTCCATTTGATTAACAGATGCCTTATACCCAAGAGGACTAAGCAGTGATTACGGAACAGCTGGTGGGTACCAACCATCAAAAACTATGGGTATTCAACTATGCTTGGACATGTCATACCTCCAAGGAGTTGCATCACTATTAATTGCTGAAATTTATTGGAATCTACCAAGTTTCACTATAGTTTACTGATTTTCTAATACTTCATACAACCTCAACATAACTATGAGTATCTCCTGGAAGTAGTCTTGCTACTGCTTGCTTAGAAAAATTACCTGCTTCTTCATTCTTATGTATGGTTAATTGCGAGTTAGCCAACAGAAATTAACTTGGATAATGTTGCCCAGTAGGATATGGAGCTACTACAGAATCTTGAAAACCAGTGATTTAGAAATATTAACATACCAGATGCTTGCAATATAGACACTTTAGTTTCTAAAAAAAATTAATTAATTAAATTACCCTAATCAGTTAAAAGCTGGATTTTTCCATGGTAGCTAAAATTCCACCTCTTCCTCTAAAATCTGAGGTACTTTCAAGAATGCACATACAGTAAAAGTATGCTATATTTCCAAATTTGCTCCCAGCACTGGATTTAGAGCATCTGGAATAATCAGTAATGTGTTCATATTTCAAAGTACGCTCCTTAAAAACTCACTAAATTTTCTCCTCTGTCATATTTCTTTTGATTCCTGTAAAGTTGTTCCATGGAGAGGTTACAGAAATGCTAAAGAGGCCACATTTCTCATCAGCTTAAAAATTATTTTCAACCCAAAATGTTGAAAATGCTTTGGATGAGTTTCACAGAATAGGTCCTGTGGCCTATACCAGTGCCACCTACAGACTGTCTGTGAAGATCCTAAATACATAACTTCCCACAATCACTGAAAGACTAGGTATAAGAGAGTGTTTACAAGCAGATATTTGAAGTCTGATCCAGCATCGTGCAAAGTCTACATTATGTACCCAGATGAGATAGCTGATGATTACTTTTCACTTCAAGGATACGTATTATTCATTAGTAAACAAAGCCATGATACTTAATAGCACTTCCCTTGCAACAACTAAATTAAATAACAGAGTAGAACCACAACCACCCCAAAACTTTTTAGATCAAGGGATCCTTGAGATTTCAATGTTTTTTATTGAAAGGTATAAATTCCTTTGCTATTTTACTCATTAGTGCTTCTCAGTAAGATTTATTTACACTTTTACATTTTTTATTCCTTTTTCTATAGGCATTTGTTCCTAAACTGGATTAACTTATGTGAATAAAAACAATAGTAATCATAACGATGAGCAAAAACTTCAAAATATGAATAATATTGAGCACAATTAAAATGTTGCTGTTTCTAAAGCAAAACTTTTATAAAGTCAGACAAATTACCAGCTAAGCAACAGTAAGTTGTAATTCAAATTTATTTAATCACTTTATATATTGCTGTTACACATACAGATGTGATCTTGTGAACTCTAAAGTTCATAATTGATCTTAGTGTTCTGTTTGTTTGTATGGTGCTTTTTACAGAACTAGTGGTTATTCAGCAACGGGACAAACAGCTTTAAGTGACTTCCGAAATACACTGTAGACATTACTTAAGGTTCTTTGCAGCAACCCCTTTCCCATCTTTGCTGTGGCTCTATTCCTATCTTTCTTCCATCTCACTCCACCCTCTCTTAACAGATGCTTCATAGTGTAACTACAATGTCTTCATCCTCTTAAACCTTTAAAACCTTATTTACTCTCAATTTAGGCCTCAGTGCATGGTCTTTGGCCTAAATTTGATATTCTAATTTTAATTGTCTTGGGTAGTCAGGGGTTGATGTTGACCAATTTGGAGACTACTGGTATATACTGTGCACTAAACACTTAAAAGTAAAAGCAGGAATGAAACAGCAATGCTAAAAAGGTAACTTTCTCAGTAGGCCTAAAAACATGATTACTGTAATCAGTAACCACTACTAGTTACAGTGATATAAACAACAAGTGACACTGGGTTTACTATCACCTAGCATCACAGTAAAGAAGTAGCAGGAATACATGATTCAAACACAAAATAAATTAGTAACAAGCAACAGAAAGCAATCCAGAACAAAACAACTGGAGATTGATGGCAGAGCTTTGACAGTACAGCAGAATCATGGCAACTGAGATTATCAGATAGTACTGAGGGTGCATGTGTGGTGAGATGATCACCTGTCTAACAACAAAAGACTGGTGATCCTGGGAACGTGAACAGCCATAGTAGGAATATAATCAATCACCGGGGTTATGAAGAAAAAACTGCAAACCATACTTGTAAACAAAGAAAGGGAAAGATGGATAGTATGTATATGGAATTTAGGTACATAACTCTAAAAACACGGACCATAAAGAATGAAATGAAAAAAAAAAAAGGCTATGAAGACTTAAGACTTAAAACATACCCAAAAAAGGATTCATCACCTGCTTTAGTTTATATTAAGACAACCCACGGATTCATATAACACTTTTATACAGTAATGTAAAAATAAAGTTCCTTCTATAATGCCAAAATAAACTTACTGGATTTCATTAAACTGATAGCTTTTAATTACATTGCACTGTTATGTGGGGATTCTCCATGCTATTCTTTTTAATTTAGATAAAACTTATGCTGCAGACTATGATTCTTCTTAATTCATTTTGTTTGATTGGCACCGTACAGACCATTACCTTATTTTTTCTCTCTAATTCTTTAACAATTCCTTTTGACTTTCAACAAACTAAGATGCCATTTGTGAAATAGGCATACCAACTGCAAAAAACTGATGTTTTTTTAAGTCCATTTGGATTTCAGCAGTATATTGATGCCTAATCAGCTTACATCACCTTCATCTGCAAGAAGAAACAAAAGTGCATTCACACCTATGCTGTGTTGTGCAATGATCTAAAATTAGTCAAGGAAATTTACAATTCATTAGTTTAAAAGTTAGTAGAACATAATTGGGTCTGTCGTGCAATGATTGCTAGTTTGTATGTGAATTACAATATCATACTACGTATTATGAAAATAGATTCAAAACCATATACAACATATTGAAAATATGACAAAAATATCATGAAATAAACATTGCCCATCAGAAACAATTAGTAGACAAATATTCCTCAGCCAGTACTGCAAGACAAAATAGCAGTACACATATTCCAACAAGATTTCTAATTGGTTAGCAAAGAAGACTTTCACTGATGAATAAGCAAAAATAATATATCAGAAAGCTAAACTGTACATGTCAAGGATATAACTGTACATCATTGAATGAAATATAATTCACCAATAAGTTGGTTTGATAGTAATGTTCCCAGTTTGTATAATTATTAATTTTTAATATTTATCATGAAATTTTCTAATGCTCACAGGAATTTATAATATCTTCACTACAAAAATTTCTCAAATGTTAAGTAACTTTACAAGGATATGTATTAGTCATACTATAAAGAAAAGCAGTTCAATGAAACTTAGTTACATACAGTAATCTCCCGGTTATCAGCAGGGGTTCAGTTCCTGGTCGGGAGCCAGAAACTGAAAATCGTCATTAAGCGAAGCATGAAAGTCTAAGGGAGTAGAACATACTTATGGCACCGATGAGCGGTTATCGGAGCCATAAGAGCACCATAAGTATGTTTCACTCCCTTAGACTTTTATGCTTTGCTTAATGGTGATTTTCGCTTTATGGCGCCCCCAAAAACCGCTATGGCACAGCGCCATAGCGGACAGGTGGCTTATGGCGCCAAAAATCGAATGATGCACCATAAGAAACCTTATTTTTTAATGAATATTTTCAAATACCGCCATAAAACCGAAGCTCCATAGAGCGAAGCAGCCGATAACCGGGGACCACCTGTATTCACTTCTTTTAAGCACAATTTTTTTATAGTGTACGTATTCACACTTTTTAAGTCACCATTTTCAGTAAGCTATATTCTCCAGTCTTAAGCAGCTACTAAACATCACTGCCTAAGAAGACTAAAATACTAGCAATACTATTTACTTTCATCTACCTCAACTTTATGCTTCTAAGCTGCTAAGTGATTAAGTAGTTATGCAGTAAAGAAATGAGAGAGAGAGAGAGAGAGATGAAGAGAGAGAAAACTGTTCTAATAACCTTTACTTTGCCAGGCAATATCACTCACTTTAATGTTTTATGGTGTATTAATCAATACCCCTCAAACTGAAACATTATTTTAAAGAAAATTGCTGTACAGTATACATATAATGTACAGCTCTCAGTTCATTTGACAACCTGCTCCAGTTAGCATATGAAGACAATAATATCAAATGCCTGTCTATTTGTCAATCTTATTCTTCTGTTTTCCTTGTGGTATGATTATGTTACTAAATGAAATTAATTTTTTTTTTTTACTTTTGAGTCAATTACTAATTAAACATTAAAATCTGTGCATTTAAGTTTAATTTTTTTCTTAATTATGTTGTATTGACAATGGCAACTTTGTAAATTATTTTAATTTAAATATGTATCTATCATGTAGATAAATATATATGTTCTATTTTTACAGTGAAAATGTGGCCTTGATGCAATAAAACATTTAAGTAATAAAATTATCAATATGAAAACATGGATACAATACCTGACAAAACTAAAAGATATAAATTATGCACTGAAATTAATCTAATGAAAATTAATTGTGTAGGTTAGCCGAGTGTTTTGTTTTGATGGGGACAGAGACTTCCCAAGCAAGTTATTGTAGGTGTCCAAGCATGTACTGTGCTTACGTTACTCAACTTGAGTTGATAGAGAGAGAGAGAGAGAGAGAGAGAGAGAGAGAGAGAGAGAGAGAGAGAGAGGGAGAGAGTGTGTACTATGATGGGGTTTCATTAATTGGTATTGTGTGGTAATGGAGCCATTATAGAGAAATCTCTAATAGCATGCTAATGATGCATTATTTCAATCATGAATATGCAGTTTGGGTATCAGATATAGAGAAGGTTTTATTCGGTGATCTGATCAGAATCCTTTATAATTCAAACACGGCATATTGCCTGCAAAGTGCCATATATATGGGTGTATTTCAAGTTCTTTTTATTCTTTCATAATGATGTGCTATACTGCACTTACATTTGTAAATTCTTTATATTTTATGGACAATGTGTGTTCGCATACGCTAAATAAACTAAGCTGAGGCTAGGGTTTGGGGTACCTTGGCATAAGCTAATCATATTTAAAACATTTCACATTACTGTACAAGGAAATCTGTGCATCTCTTGGATTTATTTTTGTAATCAATAGAAAGGCTTCTGGCCAAAATCAGAGCAAGGTGCAATGAAAAATAACATAAAAAGACCAACAGTAAAAGAAAAAGTAGAAGACAGCATGCTCTGCAACTGATAGCTAGAGATGTAAAGTGCCTTGACACTGCTAGTGCATGCCATGCAAAAAATAAGGTATATGGTAGTTCCCCCCAGGTGTTAAGACAATCAACTGTACATTCAATGTTTGAAAGTGAGAACTACCAGTGACAACATCAATACTATTTGGTCTTACCCAAAAAATTAAATAAGTTAAGTAAACTCACACACTGCAGCATGCAACAAAATTCCTTATCTAAATTGTGGAAATTACTATAACTACGGGAATACTGTATACCATTAAGAAAAACAAAATTGTGAAAAGCTAAAGTAACTACACTCTTAATGCAATGCCCTAGCCAACACTCTTAATGCAATGGCCTAGCCAAATATATGACCAGCATGTTTAATCTAAAACTGAATGAGCTTTAATACACAAATTAAGTTGTTAGTATATTATATCTACTAAAGAATTCTAACATTCATATTTTATCCAGCAAAAAAAATGAAAGATGGACATACTATTAAAGAGCTTGCAGCTTAAAACAACCACATTAACAAGTGCACCACAAGCATGACTGGCATTAGCTATTGTCTTTTTCTAATAAAAAATCTGTAGTGCAAACCAAAATTAGGGAGATTAAATGGGAATGAAAATCAATACTATAAACTTCACTTCTAATCAGAATGCAACTAAAATGGATAAGTACAGAAATCCCGATACAAGATGATCCAGTTCTGTACATTTGCTCTTGCTCTTGTCAAAGGCCTCTTAAATCTCACTTATCTGGATAATCGACCATTTACAAACAAATTCGTTCTTTCAAATTTAATACTGTACTGAATATGTTTTAATATCTTAAGTATAGCAGCTTTACTGACTGATATGGTTTCATACACACTGCATAAAATACAGTACTACGTACTAATTCCACTTGAAATGAATCTAGTAAGAATCTTTATCCTATTATTCACTATATTATGAAGCCATTATTATCATACTTTCCTACACCATTAACTTACACAATTACCTAAATTAGAAAACTATAATTGCATGTTAGAATTCTACTTTTCAAATAAAATACTACAGTCAAACCTAGGTTTTTGTACGCCTCTCTTTTCGTGCATTTCGGTTTTCGTAGACTTTTATCTATGAAATTTTGTCATGGTTATCGTACACTCGGAAATGCTCCATCCAGGGCCCAGCCAAATAAAGTAGGTACCCGTCATCTCTCTTGACCCATTCTGGGGTTGTTTCTCGCTGAAAAAGCATCACTGCGCTTGTAGTCCACATCACCAAACATGTTTGTTGTGTTTTGTGCTAATTTTGCAGTAAAAACTAATAGCCATCATGGGGGCCAAAGAAAGAAAGTTGCAAGTGCCACCCCTTCCATAAAAAGACCAAGAATATGATTGAATTCAAGAAAGAACTTGTAGCGAAGTATGAAAGTGGTGCATGTGTAGCTGATTTTGCTAGGATGTATGGCAAGTCAGTGTTGATGATCAGCTCTATCCTAACAAAGAAACATGAAATCAAGGTAGATGATGTTGCGAAAGGGGTCACTTCATTAACAAAAACAGAGATTGCAATTAGAGGAAGACATTGAAAAGTTTCTTAAGTGTGGATAAAAGAAAAACTATTAGTGGGGGATAGTGTGTCTGAAGTGATTATTTATGAAAAAGCTACCATGTTGCATGCCGATTCAGGTAGGAAAATGCCAGCTGCTAGTGCTGCTCTTGGCGATTTCAAGGTCAGTAGAGGCTGGTTTGAAAAATTCAGAAAGCATACGGACATCCATAGCGTCGTATACAGCATGGGGAGGTTGTGAACTCGGATAAACATGCCGCTAAAGGACTTGTTGGTATCAAGGATGTTTGAAAACATTAAGGAGAGTTCCATGTAAGGATCCCATGTTCCAACAAACTCCTGGACATCACTGATCATTCTCCTAACTTGGGACAGGCATTCCAAAGTCAGGCTGCCCTCCTGCTAATCTCCTGAACCTGGAGTGTCTTCTTCCTCACTGGCAACTTCATCAGGTCTTCCAAATCCTTGTCTGTCAGGGGGCCAGAGTGGGCATCAATGCAGGTGCTGACTTCATCCTTGGTGATATCATCAAAGGCTTCACCACCAAGAACTCTCACCAACTAGACAGCCTTATTAATGGTAGAGTGCTGGATTTCCTCAGGATTGAATTTCATGTAATTATGGATACAATCCAGCCACTACTTACTCCAGCATGCATTCAGGGTCTCCTTCTTCATGTCCTTCAGCGACCAGTCAATGACAGACAGACATGTGGCAATCATAAATTTACACCAATATTCTTTCAACGTAAATTCACTGTCACAGTCCACTGCATCAACAAGGTGCTGGAGGGAGTTCCCAATGTAGAGTGCCTTGAAGGCATGAATCACGCACCTGGTTCATAGGCTGGAGGAGAGAGGTGGTGTTGGGTGGGAGGAACTCAAGCTGGACTCTGTTCTAATAAAGATTGAGAGGGTGGCCACCAGCATTGTCCATAATGAACAACACCTTGAACTCCAAGTCCAAGTCGCCAAGGTTGTGGCTCTTCATCCTCTTCTTCAGGCGCAGGTTCATCAAAGCCTAAGAATTCTAATTCCCCTTCTTCATTGCCTTCCTGTGCCTCTAGATTGCTGCCTTCCTCTTCTTCTACGTTGCCACCTTCCATAGCAATTGATAGCTGCTGGTAGAGCTGTCACACTTTCTCACATATGATGTTGGAGTCAAGGGGCAAATTCTTCTTATAGCAGTCCTTGATCCAGTATGCGAGTGCAGATTCCATCCGTACGATTGTTTTATCTTGCACTGTCGATACTGCTTTTGCTGTAACAAAGTAAGTCATTCTTACACTTTTCTGACTTCACTTTTTTTTTTTAATGAATCTCACTGTGAGAGATTCACATTCACATTAAAATCACTGCCAACAGAGGCAAAACTTTTGCCCTCCTTCAACCTATCGAGAACTTTCACATTCTCCTCAAGCTTCTTTCTCTTAGGCACTTTGCCAAAAGCCTTGGAAGGAGCATGGCACTTTTTAGGAGCCCTTTTCGGCACGATTCACACGGATACTTGCTGGTACGTAAAACACAGATTTGAGAGTACATCCACATATACAGTATCAGCAATTCTCTATACAGTAAGGCTGTTCAGGGAGAGATGCAAGATTCCCACATTCCGTCTTTGCGAGATGGGAATCGGGTTTCAACCAATCAACTCCAAGTTTACCACCAATGAACTCCAAGGAAAATGAATGCTCCTCCTGGATTGGCTGCTTTGCAGATGACAGCCAATAGCGTGTTGGGAATCATTTTGTCGCAGCATCCAAAGGATTGTTTATCTGAGGAAAGTTGGCTTGGGCGAAGCATCTTCCAAGAAAAACAAATTATGTTATTGAAATTTTGCTGTTTACATTAAATTTATACATAACTGTCATATTTGAAAATTATTAATATTTTTTCATCATAAAAAATGTATTTAGTCACGAAAATATACATAGTACGTATGCATGAAATTACTGCATACTGCAGACGGAAACATATGTACCCTGCTAGTCCCGTTGTCTCATGTATTTTAGATTTGCTTTGTGCATTCATAGTATCATCCTAAAGCACTTTATATACATATGTATAATATTTAAAAATCATCTTAAAACAAAACATTTCATAAAATCTAGTGTGTGCCGAATATCAAAGCCCACAATGTACCCAACTGACCTAATACCTACAGTTCAATGTTCTCTCATTTGTGTGTTTTTTGCTTGTGTGGTACATTATTATTATTAAAAAGGATTAGTTTATCCAGACCTCTGGGCCTAATAAAGGCTCTTCTCGGGCTGGTTTTCAGGAATTCATCCTGAAATCATGTGCGGTACAGTATAGTATACTAATAAGGACTAAGGATTATTCTTTAAAATGTCCTCTAAACATTCTGCTTCTCCTAAGGCTCCTGGCAAAGATCCTAAGCATCAGAGGCTCTTACAGTTAATGAGAGCTGAGAAGAAAATAGACAAGACTGTCATGTTAACCCTCACAGTCCAGACTAATATATGCTGATTTAAGGATGGCCAATTTAAAAGTAAAACTAAACAAAAACTAATCAATGGAAAGAGGAAGATACATATATTCACATGGTATATGAAAAAAATTCTAAAAATATTCATGTGTACCTTCCATGGAAAGTTGTAAGTGAATATATCCCACCCCTTGGGGCTTCTTTTCCCTATGACAGTCATAAAAAATACACTAATTTTACAAAGTTATAAGTATTTTTCCCTGCTCATATTCATTCTCAATATAGGCAACTGCACTTACAGTCATGTGGTAATGGGTTGCTACTTCTCCACGACTTCTGTCCTCTCTTAACCCCCCCACAGCTCAGGTATTGTATATATATGATCACATATAGCTTCAGGGCAATGGATGGATATCGTAGTGTGAACGAATTTTGTGGAAAAAATGTTCCTAGTTCCATATATCACTATTGGGAACTCTTCAGATCATCCTTATTACCTTGAGTCTTACTCAAGGTAATAAGGGGGAATGTCGTCATAATTTCCCCATCTAAGGATGTCTTAAATATTTTACAATAAATATGCTAGGAATTTGTTCCCAGTTTTATTTCTTACCTTTTATCATTATATTGTTTGAGCTGTAATTTGAACTTTATTTTGTCAAGTACAAATTACGACACTTCCTTGGATGGGGAAATTGTGACGACATTCCCCCTTACTACCTTGAGCAAGACTGAGGGCTCCTCAGCTCACTCACACTCTTATAGGGTGATCTGAAGAGTTCCCAATTGTGATATATGGAACTATGAACATTTTTCCCACAAAATTCGTTCAAAGTGTATGGTGCCAAATCTTGATCGTATATCTATGATACCCATCCACTGCCCTGAAGCTATATGTGATCATATATATAATACCCGGGCTGTGGGGGTTAAGAGAGGACAGAAGTCATGGAGAAGCAGCAGCCCATTACCACATGACTGTAAGTTCAGTCGCCTACATTGAGAACAAATATGAGCAGGGCAAAATACTTGGGTGGTCATTCTTGGAGAAGAGCTCACTGTTCTCTTTACTACTATCCCACCAACTGACCAGGATTTTGAAGAATTTCATGGTCTGTACAAATTGGTCAGAAAAGTCAGGCAGATACAGACAATGGTAAAGTCATGGTATAAGAATGAAGAAAAGGCCACAAATTTCATCAATACAGGCAGTCTCCAGGTATCAGCGGGTGTTCTGTTCCTGGGGGTGTGCTGATAAGCAAAAACCGCCATTAACCGAAACTCAGCGATTTATGGTGCCACAATGGGGGGCTTATGGCGCTGATAACCGGTTATTGGCACCATAAGGTGCCTATAACCGGAACTCGGCCCGATATGGCGCCATACCTCGCCGATTTTAGTGCACTAAAGAAGCTCCATAAAACTGGATCGCTGATAACCCAGGATTGCCTGTACCATTAATGAAATAGTGAAGCCCTATTATGTCTTGTTTGTGCAAATGTAGAAGGTGGTGCGTCATGAAATCCCTGATGAAACACCTCCTGAAGAAAGTGAAGAAGTGTCCTCAGAGGATATGTAACTCCCCTACTTTGTTGTGCAATCTATCTTCATCATCAGCAAGCTGCACAGCTATATCATCATTATTTATAATCAACATTCATCAACGGTAAGTGCTGTATGATCTAATATTATTATATATCTAATATTTAACGTCATATATTATACAGTAAACCACATGAAAAAACTGAATATTGCTGTACGAAAATCTCCAAAAACCAATAGTAAGCGATTTTCAGTTATTGACACCTCTGTTAGGCATGTATCAGTGTCAATACCAAATCATTTCACAATAACCAGAGGTCAGCATATATCAGGGCTGAAAATCGACTAAAGAAGGGTCACAAAACCAGATTGCCAATAACCAGGGACTGCCTGTATGCATACTGGATGTCTCAGGTTATCGGTAGAGGT
>NC_087210.1:33187409-33192409 GCF_015104395.2 Macrobrachium nipponense | reverse complement strand
TGGGTCAATGTAGACAGTAGCAGTACAAAACTGAATTAAAAATGCATTTATAAAACAATAAATTAACTACACACAGAACATGACTCTTAAAACAAAGTGTTGATCAAAATTTTACTTTGTTCAAGCCATAAAAATGACCCATGAAATCAAGTGCTGACCTACAACTGCAATTTTTTTTTTACCTTTCACTCTTAGGAATCTTCAGCAAAACAGTAAAAAAATATATGTATCTAACAAGGAATGTAGCATTTTCAACAAAGCAATAATTAAACAACCATTTTACAAATTATTGAAATCTATTGTGTTACAAAAATTATAGTACATATCACATGTACCTACATAATGCTTTTTCAAAATATAAAAGTTCTCCATCCCCGTGGTTATTCACCTTCATAAAAGAAGATTCAAATAAAATAAAATTTGACAACTCCCCTCTTCACTTGCACAAGATGCATGACAAATGAGAAAAACTATTTAAATGAGAGAATTGCAAACATTTGCACTGTGGTGGCAAAAAATAAACACTTTTCCACCATGAGTAATCCTTCCAAAACTAATAAATGACAATACACCCAAATTCTGCCAATTGAAATAGTTAAATTTGTCCAGTATTGTAAACTTACAATATCCAAATTCTGACAATTGTCATTTCTGGGCACAGCTGTGTCGCTCCCGTGAAATGTGTCTGCTTTAGCACTATTTCTAGTAAAATATTGCTATAATACCAGAGAACTGCTAAATTGGACATTTCAGAAGCCTCTGACTCGCTCACCTATATGACATGTCCAATTTAGCAGTTCTCTGGTATTATAGCAATATTTTACTAGAAATAGTGCTAAAGCAGACACATTTCACTGGGCGACACGGCTTCCTCGCCCAGAAATAGATTTTTCCTACATCAAAATCCCTTTATTAAACTTGTCCAGTATTATAACTTTATAACATTAATATCTCTCTTATAAAAAACAATCATATGTCCAACATAACATCTAGGTCTACACCAACAAAATGTTTTTGCCAAAATGAGCAGATAAAACTATAATTTTCGGACAAAAAATATCCCATGTATTCCCATAAGGAAAGCCCTGGATAAGAAAACTTGACAACTTGAGCATCACTGAAAATCAAAGAAGCTTTAGGAAGCTCGTGATGTAAGCTTATAGACAAAAAGAAAGACTTACTTATGCAGTTTTAGAGTTCTTAACACCCATATGGCAGTCTACACTGTTATAATTCTAAAAAAAAAATTACTAAATATTTCATGACTTACAAATAATAATTTTAAAAGAGTAATTATATTCAACACTATATGGAGCAAGGTCAAGAGTTGCATAAGTGAGGGTAATGCCTGTCAATCCTGTGCATTCATACAATGAAGGCAAAAAGGTGCTTAGTCTGTAGTCATCCTTCCTGGCTGTGGAGGGTCCAGGTCACTAAATTCAATCAATAAACATAAAAAACTATGAGTAAATGAGATTGAATCATTCAAGAAAATTACTGAACATCAGTCATCATTCCATTTTGTTGATAATCATTCAATCATCAACAACAGTAAACTGGAAAAAAAGAATTTGAGTCCAAAAAGTACAGCCACAACGTGCTAGGCTATATTATAGTGATGATCAACTCAGTAAATGCTCACATACATACATACATACACAGCATGCAAGCTGCAACAATAGTAAGCTGGCAGCTATAATACTGTCATTCGCCTTACATCACCTGTTATCAGGGATACAAGTCCTGCTGTTTTATATTTGAACAAAAAGTTCCCTTAAACAGGAGTCCATACAAAGTGCTGTACAACAATTGTGTAAACTGTAAGTACGTCAGAAATAACACATCAGAAATAAAACCCTTCTTGGTGAAAACAAAAGCTAGCTTTTCGTAATACCATACACTTTTAAAAGCTTACATTTATGTAATTTTATTTTTTTAGTTCATAAATGTTGAATTTACCTGCTTTGATTACCAGAGCAACACTGAGAAAAAAAATCATACATTGTAACATCAGAATGCCATTCGAAAATTTTAATGAAATAAGATACAGTTGCGTAAACAGCTGCCACTTTCATTATCTTTACTATGCAGGTCGACTATCACTAATCTGGCAATTGCAAATCCAGTTCCGTCACTAGTCCGACTAACTTTGGCTAGCGTAATTTCAAATTTCCTGGGTCACTGCACCAACCTGCTGCTACTGTTCAATGGCGCTACTTGTGTACATATACGTATACATATGATTGTTTATCTTTTGAGTCATAAAAAAAGGAGAAAATGCAGTAAAAATATAAATGAGAATATCATAAAATATAAATTAGAAAATCATAAGCATAACTACATAAAACAAGGTGTAGGAAATTAAGACTCAAGTAGATGAATGTGTGTGCATATACATGTACCTCCTCTATGAACACAATTGAATTCATCTTTTAGTTATGAAAATAGAAAATGAGAAAATACCAGTATGAGAATAGCATCAAATACAAATTTCTAAACATTATTAACCAAACAACATGAGCCTAAACAAGCTGTAGCAAGTTCAGATGCCAGCAAATGAGTTTGTGCTTATGTACATAACTTACATAGACGATTGTATTTAATTATGGATTGTAAAAACATGTTTTGATGTAAAAAAAAAAACTATTTTTGGTAGTCGCTGTTGAGTCTTCAAGGATTACCCTTTCCATGGTTTATCCAGTACTCCATGGTGACCAGACTAATGTCCAAGAATTCTCTTTTAGCTGATCTTGTGTCATAATGATAAACATTATAACACATTGTTGTGGTTATATGAAAAGATTGGTTCATGTGAATTAATATTCATTTTTGTGTAGTGATTTTTGCAAGTTCTGTATGTCAGGAAGGAGTAATTAATTATTTTTTTTTTTGTAGTTGCTGCCTTGCTCCTCTTCAACCTGACCTGATAGAAAGAAATCATTTAAGACAGAAAAGTACGTAGTTAAAAATAGAGGAAGTGATAAGCAAAGAAGTGTTAAGGAACATAGGAAGAAAACTAAAAACTGCAAGATTGGAGAGTACAAAAACACTAAGATCCACCCTCTTCCCCGTTCCTCCACACGTATGATGCTAAACCCTAAAAGGTAATTGCTGCGAATAAAGTTCGACAGTAGTTAAAGAAAAAAGAAAATATGTTAGTCTCCCTAGTAGGAAGAAGGATATAGACAACTAAACAAGATTGATGCTGAGCAAGTTGATTCCCAATCTGAAGAAGTCTGGAAGACCAAAGTTAGGAAAACTTAGTATCAGAAGGGGTTCTTCTGATAGTATTAAGATGGGAGGATTGTGGATTTAGATTGAAGAAGTAGATTAAGGCTCTTTAATTAGGGAGGAAACACTAGATTTAGGGTTAGGAATTAGATTTAGGTTCTTTAGGTGGTAAGATTAAGTTAAAGTTAGATATAGTTCTGCTTAATGAGACATGCTTGTGGGGATTTGAAGAGTTGCCAATAGTGATATATGGAACTAGGAAAATTTTTCCCGCAAATTTTGTTCGAACTATATGGCGCCAAATCTTGATTGTACATTTATGATACCCAGACATTGCCCCGAAGCTATATGTGATCATATATATACGATACCCGGGCAGTGGGGTTAAAAAGGTAAGACCTCAGTCACCCCAAATTATTTTTTCCTCAAAGACAGGTAGGTGGTGAGAAGGGACACCCCGCAAAGGGACAGCAACAATAGCAAGGAAATCTTTTTCACAAGGTCCAAAGACCCTCTTTTAGGGAAAAAGAAAAGCAACACCTGGAATGCCCATCAAGGACAAAGGCTGAGGAAGAGGCAAATACAAATAGGAATGGTATGGTTTGGGGTTGACCTTGATGACACGACACCACAGGCAATAGAAGTCTTCCCTTGGGGACATTGCATTAATTTTAAGTGGGCTGGGGCAGACATACTCTTGCTCCTCCCCCTCCTGTAAAGGGGGTCTTCCTAAAATCAGACCCCCTCTCTGGAATGTTAAATGCAGAAAGGCCCTGTAAATGGGAGCCATAGAAAAACTTCATACTAAAACATGATTGGGGCTCCAATACTCATCCTTGATGATACTAATAAACTTTGGTTAGATGCCTCAATGCATATTTTCTCTCCCTATTGTAAATATCTAATTAATGAGATGAAAACTGTGATTGAAACTGTACATGTGAGAGACCACTAACAGAAATGGTTTTCTTACCTGTGTCTATAACATTAAAAGCTATAGAAGACGCCTTTTACCCGGACCCAAGTTGCTCACAAAACAATTCTCACTTTTACAATTAAAGATCATAAATTGTGAGATCATAAAGTGCCGACGTGTGCTTGTGAAAAGCCAGCTTACAGCTTTCCACTCACAATTAAATAACTATTCTCGTCTAAACTAACAGATGTTTAACTGAAACTTAAAATTATGCACTTGCTTTCAACTTAGATGTTTCAATGATCCTCCATACTAAAATCAAAGAGCAAAATCTCCGGAGCTCTGTTTTCTTTACCGACCAAAAAAGGGAATGGCTTTTTGGTCGGATTTCAGTCGTATGTAAACAACATGACCGTGCATATATACATAACCACTTCTTTTTCTTGAGGTTTTTGACATAGGTAAACTGAGTTTTAGCGTTCGCTAAGGATAAGAGAAAGTGCCTTCTCATCCTGAATCCCTTAATACACATTCACGTTATAATTTTCATCATTACGACACAGTACCCGACCACAAGACCAGCTATAAGAGAATTCCTTTATATTAGTCTGGTCACTATGGAGCTCTGGCTAGACCATGGAAAGGATATCCCTGAGGATGAGACAGTAACTATGCTATCAAAAATAAGTAAAAAATGCGCCCAAGTTTCTTCAGCACAAATGAGTTTTCTGTAGAGCGTATAATGCTGTATGAAACTCTCAATGTGTTGCAGTATGAAACTCTCCACTAAAAATAAAGGAGTGCTAAGTTGCTCCCCAGATCCAGTCAAGTGAAGGTCTAGTACCTTGTCTAG
>NC_087210.1:33144909-33179909 GCF_015104395.2 Macrobrachium nipponense | reverse complement strand
TTTATTTGATTGATTATAAGTAATCCTATTTATATCAGTGATATTGATGTTGTTCCGACGGTTCTTCCCCACCTCGTGTCTTTCACCTGGCTGGGAAGACCACCGGTTGATCACGGTGAGCCACCCGGTTACGGGGTCCCCCTCCCGTCCCCCCATTCCCCCCCTCCATACATTGCCATCCACATCGATGGGTGATTGACTCGTTTCTCACAGCTAGCGTCCGAGTCTGCATGAGAGGGGGTGACTCACGGGACTGGTGGGGATCTCCCCTCCCCTACTGGTATTCTCTCTCGTCACGTGCCTCGGGGGCTCGGGACCTCCTCCCCCCTTCTTCTCCGTCCTTAACTGGCCGCTCAGGGGGAGGGCTCCCCTACCCCACGTTCTTCCCTACCCTTTCCCCCTCAGTTCAGTCCGGCAGGTGTCTATCCGCCGCTACCGAACATAGAGAGGGGGGGAGGGAACCACTGGGTTTCCTATCCACTTAGGATAGTTCACACGAGCACTTACTGATATAATGGGTTTTTATTTTGTTTTATTTTGTGTTATTTAATGTTTAGAATCTTTTGCGTTACTCCGGGGGGTTTTTTATTTCCGCCTCTCGTACTATCCCTTGCTTCGTTAGAAGTTTGACATTGCTCACTCAATATTAATTAACTCCGGGCCATACGGAGAACTCCGGGCCCTACGGAGTCTATTTTAGTCATATGACAAGTGAGCTTAGGCGGAGGCAGAGACTTTCTTCCCCCCTCGTAACTTTTCTACGTAATATCATACGTAGATCTCTATCCGTCGGTCCTACTCCGGCACCCACGGATAGTTTGCATTATACCACCCGAGGTTGTCATTGGTACTCATGTATCCTTTGACTTACAGATGTTGTGCCAGGAGATTGGGTGCAATGCCATCCTCCAAGACCCGTGCGGCCATATAGTATGCCGTTCTCATGCAGGATGTGCAGTGAAAGTGGAGGATTTTATCGTTTGGCATCATGAAGCTTGCCAAACCTGCTACTTGCTAGTAAGAGATGCCTCACTAGTAGTAAGTTTCTTAGCACTTTCTTCATTCATTCGTCACCTGGAATACTTGTTGTTATATTATACCTTTCACATATGAGACACATATTCATATAATCTCAACACAACAGACATTCCTCCCCTATCCTCTCCCTAACTCTAGACCCTTTTTTACAGGGTTCTGATGAAGAAAAGAAGAAAGCTTTGTCGACTCTCAAAGCTTGGGTAGGGGGTTTTGGCCGGAATTCGAAGGGCCGCCCCTACATTCTTACCCAGGATATGGCGGACCTCGTATTCCCAGGAGCCAAGAAAGGATCAGTGGTGGACCCGATAGCGGCCGCCCCTTTGCTGGCCGACCTTCAAGTCATGATCTCCCTACAGGAGGGGGATTTCCCAGAGGACGTTGCAGAAGACGTTGTGGCAATGAACCTCGACGTTGAACCCATGGCTATTGACTCCATGGGTACAGGTAAGGGTGTAGTAGGGGCAGCTTCTGTGGGTTCTCAGGGCCCTTTCCTGAATTCCCTTTCTCCATCACCTTCTACTGATCCTTCTACTTCCACTTCTTTCCGGGGCTTCACTGAAGAGCAGCGGTCTGTCCGTCCTAAGGCTACTTCAGTGATCCCCAAGGCTAAGATGACCGAAGAGAAACTTGAAAAGTCTCTCCCCAAGAAATTGGTCATCCTGACAGACACTGTAACTCCGGCTCACCACCCCGGATCAGTTAGGTCAAGGGAGGCCTCTTCCTCTGCGTCGAGGTCCCCCAAACATAGATCACGTAAGGATCGGGCTCAAGTCCCTCTTTTTGATCCCGAATCCTTTTCGGCTAACATTCTGGAGCAGGTGGGAGTGATCGTAGGGGGCCTTGGTTGACAACAAGGTTGGCTCGGTGCTCTCCCAGCTCTCCAGTTCTGTTTTACGTCTTCCGGCCAGTCGATCCAATCGCTGGCGGAACGGCTGGCCGCTCAGGAGAATGCCATCGCCGGGATCCAAACCTCGATCGCGGCAGGTTCCCCTCTATCTGTGCCACCTTCTCCTCTTCCAATGCCAGATTCCAGCCAACTACCGGAATTCAAGGCGGCCAACCCTTGGAGGATCGCTTCGTATGCCCCGTTTGTCAACGGAATGTTGACAATCGAAGGCATAGGAACTCGAAGGCGTGAGGACTTCGAGTTCCACCCCAGAGACCTTCAACCACCATTCATTGGCTACGTCCGACTAACGGAAGCAGCGATGATGAGAGAGGACAAGGTTCCCAAGGAAACAGTGATCCTTCCGAGGGAACAGGCACAGCAGACTCTAATGAGAAGTCTGGAAGAATGGGGTGTGAAAACACCCGCATCACAGCCTTTAGGAGTCCTTTCACCACTGACCCTTAAGGTAGTGGAAGCAACCTTTCAGGCCGCCCTGAAAGACGAGCCCCTGCCTCAACTACGAGAGACGGAACCCACCTCTCTCTTAGTCCCAGGCTCCGAGACGTACTTCGAGGGGGCAGTTCCTACTTTCTCAGTAGGAAAACTAAAGGCGGACTGTGCCACCTCTCTCTTTAGTGAGACACTCCCCAGGTTGTCGGACTCTCTCATCCAGATGGAGTACGACGCCCGGACTAGGCTCGCGAGATCTCTTTCCTCCATGACTATGGCGGAGATGACGGCTCTTGTATACCAACAAGAGCCGTTATTTAAAGTTTTGGCTAAAGGTCTGCTGCACACCATGCAGTGTGACCTTTACGACTTCCTCATAGCCAGGAGAAATTGTAGGAAGCACGTTCTGGCGGAAGCTACTATCCGCCATGAACCGAATAAACTGATTGCTTCCTCAATTTGGGGAACGGACCTCTTTCCAGCACCAGTAGTAGCAGAAGTCCTTCATGAGGCTTCTAAGGTTAACCAGTGCCTCAAAGTCAGGTGGGGACTGGTAGCAAAGCGGAGGCAGGAATCTTCTGGTCCTAACCCAAGGAACAAGAAGAAACCAAGGAAGTTCTCTCCCTTCCAGCCTTCTCAGCAAACGTTGGTTCAGGCAGTCCCAGCATCACAAGGGCAACCATCGTCGAAGGGTCAACAACAATACCTTGTTCTGACCCCTCAGTCCCAGCAATCTCAACCCTCTACTTCCTTTGCTGTCTCGCCAGCCTACAATTCCAACTATGAAAGCCAGAACTTTCAGGCTTTCAATAGGTTTGCGAGAGGCAGCAGAGCAAGAGGTGCCTCTCGATTCAGAGGATCCGGCAGGGCTGCTAACAGAGGAAGAGGTTTCCGAGGAGCAAGAGGTGGCCGCCCCTCGGCAAACCAGCAGTGAGAGTCCCAAGGTAGGAGGGAGGCTGTACCTCTTCCGCCAGCAGTGGGGGTTCAGCCCTTGGGCTCAAAGTATAGTAACAAAGGGACTAGGTTGGAGTTGGCTAGAGGGCCCTCCTCCAACCAACAAATTCTATCAAGCACCAACAACGGAATTGGTAGAGTATACCGAAGACCTCCTTCTCAAAGGAGTAGTCTCAAGAGTCAACAATTTAAAATTTCAAGGACGCTTGTTCAGCGTGCCAAAGAAAGACTCGGTAAACCGAAGAATCATCTTAGACTTGTCCCATCTGAAACTTATTCATTCATTGCGACAAGTTCAGGATGCTGACCGTTTCGCAGGTACGGACCTTACTTCCCCGTGGGGCCGTCACAACCTCTATAGATCTTACAGATGCCTACTATCATGTTCCCATAGCCAGACACTTCCGTCCATTCCTAGGCTTCAAACTAGGCAACAGATCCTACTCCTTCAAGGTAATGCCATTCGGGCTCAACATAGCCCCCAGGATCTTCACCAAATTGGCGGAAGCAGTAGTGCAAGAGCTAAGGAAACAGGGAATAATGTTAGTGGCTTATCTGGACGATTGGCTTATTTGGGCAAAGAACCCAAAGAATGCAAAGAAGCAACGGTCAGAGTGATCAAATTCCTGGAACATTTAGGTTTTCAAATAAACAAAACCAAGTCCAGACTAACACCGGAATCTTGATTCCAGTGGTTAGGCCTTCAGTGGGATTTACAATCGCGCACACTATCAATTCCGTCGTTGAAAAGGAAAGAAATTGCAAGAGCTACAAAACAATTTCTCAAACGACAACAAACATCCAGGAGGTGCCAGGAGAGGATCCGATCCTGGGCTCACTCCAGTTTGCATCAGTCACAGACGTTCTGCTCAGAGCCAAACTCAAAGATATAAACAGAGTATGGCGCTCAAGAGCGAATTGCAGATCACGGGACAAACTAGCCTCTATCCCAGCGATCTTACGGAAACGTCTCCGCCCATGGACGGAGACAAAGAACCTTTCAAAAGCAATTCCTCTACAGTTTCCCCCTCCATCATTAGTGATCCACACAGACGCCTCACTAACAGGGTGGGGAGGATACTCCCAGTACGAAAAAGTTCAAGGAACTTGGTCCTTAACATTCCGCCAGCTACATATCAATGTACTGGAGGCCATGGCAGTATTCCTCACTCTGAAACGGCTCCGTCCGCCCAAGAACTCTCATTTCAAATTAGTTCTGGACAGTGCAGTAGTAGTACACTGCATCAACAGGGGCAGATCCAAGTCAAGCCACTTGAACCATGTCATGATAGCCATCTTTTCTTTGGCAAGCAAAAACAAATGGCACCTGTCAGCCACTCACCTGGCAGGAGTCAAGAACGTAGTAGCAGACGCTCTATTGCGCTCCGCTCCGTTGGAATCGGAGTGGACACTGGACAGGAGTTCATTCAATTGGATCAGTCTACAAGTCCCCGGACTCCAAGTAGACCTCTTCGCCACGGAGTCAAACCACAAACTCCCTTGTTACGTGGCACCCAACCTCGATCCTCTAGCATACGCTACGGATGCAATGATCCTTGATTGGATACGAATGGAAGAATATTTACCTCCTTTCCCTTCCGGTGAACCTTCTCATGAAAGTTTTAGACAAACTCAGGACATTCAAAGGCCAAGTAGCTCTAGTAGCTCCCAACTGGCCCAAGAGCAATTGGTTCCCTCTACTCCTAGAGTTGAGACTCCGACCACTACGGATTCCCAACCCCAAACTAACCCAGTTAGTGCAAACTCAGACTGTGTCCGCTTCCTCAAGAATTCAGAAAACCCTAACTTTATGGATTTTCTGAAATTTGCAGCCATGAGGAATGCAGAAATTGATCCCCAGAATATCTCATTCTTGGAATCAGATAAAAGAGGAATCTACTCTCCGGCAATATGATTCATCTGTCAAGAACTAGCAGAGTTCCTTAAGTTGTCAAATTCTCAAGTCATGACAACAAACCTAGCCATAACTTTCTTCAGATCATTGTTTGAGAAAGGCTTAGCAGCAAGCACTATCACTACGACCAAATCAGCTCTTAAAAAGATCTTCCAATTTGGTTTTAGCATAGACCTTACGGATTCGTACTTTACGTCCATACCAAAAGCTTGTGCTAGATTAAGACCATCAACGAGACCTAACTCAGTCTCTTGGTTCTTAAATGATGTCCTCAAACTGGCCTCGGACATTAACAATGACTCTTGCAATTATATATCCCTCCTGAGGAAAACCCTATTCTTATTAAGTTTAGCCTCCGGAGCTAGAATATCAGAACTGTCAGCTTTATCAAGGGAACCAGGCCACATTGAGTTCCTCCCCTCAGGGGAAGTCCTCTTATCCCCAGATCGCCATTTTCTAGCCAAAAATGAAGACCCACAGGACAGATGGTCCCTCGTGAAAATCGTACCACTACCTCAAGACATTTCCCTTTGTCCTGTCAACTCATTAAGAGCCTACCTAAGCAGAACAACTCTGAAATCTTCAGGCCCATTGTTCATTAGGAAGGAAGGTGGTACATTATCCCTAAAAGGGATCAGGCAACAAATTTTATACTTCATTAAACAGGCCAATCCAGAGTCCTTTCCTCGGGCCCACGATGTGAGGGCGGTGGCCACATCAATTAATTATTTCCAACACATGAATTTTGACGATCTTAAGAAGTATACAGGCTGGAAATCTCCGACAGTTTTCAAACGGCACTACCTAAAACCCTTAGAAGCCCTCAAATTTCCAGCAGTGGCAGCTGGAAACACAGTTTCTCCTGATTCTTAATTTTTACTATAACTTCTTGTAGCCTTCCCTTCTACCTGCCCCATTGCACCCTTACTTAACCCTCTTACGCCGAAGCCCTAAAAATCAAAACCTCTCCTGTATGCCGGCGCCGGTTTGGAGTGAGCGCGGAAGTGGAAAAAATAATTTTTTCAAAAAATCACAGCGCGCTTAGTTTTGAAGATTAAGAGTTCATTTTTGGCTCATTTTTTTCCATTGCCTGAAGTTTAGTATGCAATCATCAGATATGAAAAATAATATCATTATCATATGAAATTTTTGCACTTAACGTTATTTATATGAAAATATTTCGAAACTGATAATAGCTACAACCATGGGTTGTTTTTAGTTGTATTGTGCATGAAATTGCGCACATTTCCATATATAAAACTTTATGTAACGGCAAATTTAAAAGGGTGCAAACATTAGGACAATCGCACGAAAAAATTTATCGGAAGAGTTATCGCACGAACGTGAGGAAAAAGTTTTTTCATAAATTAACCATAAATCGAAATATTGTGCTAGAGACGTCCAATTTGTTGCAAAATGAAGGCAAATGATTGAATATTATTATAATATAAGAATTTTAGCTTACAATTGCATTTCTCGACCATTTCTGTAGAGTCAAAGTTGACCGAAGGTTGAAATTTTTGCACTTATCGTTATTTATATGAAAATATTTCAAAATTTATAAAAGCTACAATTATGAGTATTTTTTTGTTGTATTTTACATGAAATTGTGCACATTTTCATATATAATACTTCATGTAAAGGATAATTTAAAATGGTGCAAAAATTAAGTCAAAGTGACGAAATAATTTCAGAGATGTGTCACTGATACTTTTTAGTGCGATAAGAAAGAAATTCGCGCTTCCGCGCCTGCATAGCGATTGTAAACAAAACAACGCCTTGATCCGTGAACTCCCAGCATCCCCCAAGGCGCGTGATACAAAAGTTTTCGGCTGGTAGGCCTATAAGTATTTTTCCGCGAATTTTTAAAAAAACTTTTTTGAGCCGACGTATGATACGTCCAATCGGCATACAGGAGACATTTTGACACGACGTTTAATACGTCCAATCGGCGTAAGAGGGTTAGTTTAGTCGCCTCCATGTATTGGGTTACCTTGAGTTTGCTTTTGTTCATCATTCTAATTGGATTCAGTTCCATTCTTTTGTATATATCAACTTATATCCTGTCTTTGCCTAACCTGTATTGTTATTGTTTGTTGTTAGGCTAACTAATTTTAAGTGATAACCCGTGTTTTAGGGCTTATACTTCCCTTAGGGTAAGACTGTAATTTTAGTAGATTATTATACTATTAACCTTACAAGTGTTTAACTTTACCTTCTTAATTTATCTGTACTGTTCCTCAAGCTTGGTGTTTAGCATTCTCTGGTACTATTTCACAGGCCGACACACGTCAAGCCCAGAAAAGGGATTTTGACGAAGGAAAAATCTATTTCTGGGCAACGACCTGTGTCGCCCTGTGAAACCCCATCCTGTAGTTAGATTATCCTCACCCAGCTTACCCCAAGCTTGGAGGCTATCTTCAGGAATGACGTCTCAGGCGTCGGAGGCGCTCACGGTAGTAGTAGACCGGGAGCTGTAACACGGCTCCTCCGTAGTTCGGGGTTTTGTCGAAGGAAGAAGCTAAATGGCAAGGGACCTCTGGTAGTGATTCCACTCGCTCCTTACTATACCGACACTTCTATAAGAAGTGAGCGAGCCATTTATCTTGGCATTATATTGTTTCTTTTTTCTCTAGGATGAATAGCAATATTTATTCTTCAGAAATAGTATCAAAGGAACCATTTCACAGGGTGACACAGGTCGTTGCCCAGAAATAGATTTTTCTTTCGTCAAAATCCCTTTTTATGGATGGCACTAAATTATTCAATTTAGACAGTAAATCATTTACATCGATACCACCAGGTAAGACTACTAAGATATCATCGACATATCGGTACCATTTTAAGGGGATAAGTGTGATATTCGGGAGGTGTTGTCTCTCAAAAAATTCCATATATAAGTTTGAAAGGAGAGGTGATAAAGGGTTACCCATGGCCATACCAAATATTTGTTGGTAATATTCTCCATTAAAAATAAATCTGCAATCACAAATACATAACTTAATTAAGGAAATTATGTGACTAACGGACATAGGCAATTCATGCAGTACAGTTCATTACTTAAGTATTCTAGCACAGAGTCAATAGGGACTTTTGTAAACAAAGAACATACATCAAAACTGACAAAAATATTGCTAGGGTTTAGTACAATGTTATTTAATTTTTCCACAAGATCAAGAGAATTCCGGATGTGTGAATTAGATACAGTTCCTAGTAGCGGGGATAACAGTTTAGTAAGATACGTATTTAGATAGTTTATAAGCAATTGATCCTACAGTACTAATAATTGGGCGCATAGGTTTGTTTTCCTTATGAGTTTTGACTAGGCCATATAAATAAGGTAATGAGGGACACTTTACAGTTAACTTAAACAAAAGTTCTTTTTTATCTTTAAGAATTTGTTTGATATTGATATTAAAGTCTTTTATTACTTGGTCCAACGGATTTTTTGCAAGTTTTTTGTAAGTTATTTCATCCTCTAGTAAAGTATGCATCCGTGATATGTAGTCAGTTTTGTAAAGAACCACTAAACTATTGGATTTATCAGCCTTGGTAATGTGTAAGCTATTATCATTCTTCAATTCTTTTAAACTTTTTCTGTAGCGAGCAGGGAAGTTATTTTCATGATAGGCATGCGTAGCACTAGATGTCATGCCTTTGATAATGTCTAAATGATTTTGTGGTAGGTCACAGTATTTTCCAAACTTATATAGAGATGTCGCTATTGATAAAGCTGAGGGTTTGTTACAAATGAAGAAAGACAACCCCAAAGCCTAATGCGCGTACTGAATTATCACTTATTTGTTTGCTCGATAAATTCACCACACAATCACTTCTAGCATTATTGGTCCAATCACTGTCGTTGATAAGGTTGTTTAATTTTCTGTACAGTTTTCTAATCAAAGTGTCTGTAGTTCTATGAAGTTTTCCATATATTTCTTGCCTTAATGCGTGTTTCCAATCAGCGGGAATCGAGTAGTTGAAGTTACATCGGGCTTTTTCCAGTTCTTTAAAAAGCATCAGTGACACATCTCAGAAATTATTTTTGCACCATTTTATATTAGCCGTTACATGGAGTATTATATGTAAAAATGTGTGCAATTTCATGTAGAATACAACAAAAAAATACTCATGATTGTAGCTTTTATCAGTTTTGAAATATTTTCATATAAATAACAATAAGTGCCAAAATTTCAACCTTCGGTCAACTTTGACTCTACCGAAATGGTAAAAAAATGCACTTGTAAGCTAAAACTCTTATATTCTAGTATTATTCAATCATTTACCTTTATTTTTCAACAAATTGGAAGTCTCTTGCACAATATTTCGATTTATGGTGAATTTATGAAAACACTTTTTCCTTACGTCCACGTCCGCACGGTAACTCTTCCGCGTCCAATTGTCGTAATGTTTGCACCATTTTAAATTAGCCGTTACATAAAGTTTTACCTATGGAAATGTGCGTAATTTCATGTAGAATACAACATAAAACCCCCCATGGTTGTAGCTTTTATCAGTTTTGAAATATTTTCATATAAATAATGAAAAGTGCCAAAATATCAACCTTTGGTCAACTTTGACTCGACCGAAATGGTCGAAAAACGCAATTATAAGCTAAAACTCTTACATTCTAGAAATATCTAATCATTTACCTTTATTTGGCAACAAATTGGAAGTCTCTAGCACAATATTTCGATTTGTGGTGAATTTATGAACAAAAAAACATTTTCTTTACGTCCGCACCGTAACTCTTCCGAAAAAAATCAGAAATTTTTTATCCAATTGTCGTAATGTTTGCACCATTTTAAATTAACCATTACATAAAGTTTTATATATGAAAATGTGCGTAATTTCATGTAGAATACAACTAAAAACAACCCATGGTTGTAGCTATTATCAGATTTGAAATATTTTCATATAAATAACAATGTGCCAAAATTTCAACCTTTGGTTAACTTTGACTCGACCGAAATGGTAAAAAAACACAATTGTAAGCTAAAATTATTACATTCTAGTAATATTCAATCATTTACCTTTATTTTGCAACAAATTGGAAGACTCTAGCACAATATTTTGATTTATGGTGAATTTATGAAATAAACTTTTTCCTTACGTCTGCGCGTTAACTCTTCCGAAAAAATCATAAATTTTTTCGTCCGATTGTCGTAATGTTTGCACAATTTTAAATTAGCCATTACATAAAGTTTTATGTATGAAAATGTGCACAATTTCATGTAGAATACAACAAAAAATAACTCAAGGTTTTAGCTTTTGTCAGTTTCGAAATATTTTCATATAAATAACGATAAATAGAAAAAATTTGTCCTTCGGTCAACTTTAATGCAACCAAAATGGTCGAAAACTGCAATTGTAAGCTACAACACTTACAGTCTAGTAATATTCAATTAATTTGCTTCATTTTGCAACAAACAGGAAGTCTCTAGCACAATATTTCGATTTAAGGTGAATTTTTGAAAACAGCTTTTTTTTTACGTCAGCGAGTTACGAATTCATGCATCATATTGTGATAATATTTTCTCTGCGTTGCTTTGATCGTTTTACAATTTGTTATATACCAAAATCATCACAATTTAGTATATCCAATACAACGAAAAAATAATTAACTCATTAACTTTAACCATTTTGCTCACAGCGTGATTTGTATACAATTATATATGAAATTTTTTTCCGCGCTGTCATATATTCCAATATTTATATATGATAATGATATTTTATTAATGAACTCTTAATCTTGAAAATTAAGCATGCTGTGATTTTTTGGGTAAACTTTTTTTCCGCTTCGGCGCTCACTCGCGAATGCCGCCGGCATACGGGAGACACTTTCGGAAATACCGGCTTGGCGTTTAAGGGTTAATGGGAAAATTATCACTTTTTTCTCACAGAGAGTCTAGGCATAATTCATAAATTATGGGTTATCTTGATGAAAGAGATCTGTGATGTAGAGTTAGGTTAGGTCATTCAAAATTCATTCACAGGATCTGTGAACTTTGCTCTCTCAAATGGGGGACAACACTTCATCATTCGCACAGCTAGCCATCGCTTGCTTTTGTCACTGCTTATCACTCCTGACCAAGAATGTGGACTCACTGAAGAGGAAATCCTTTATTCTATGGAAGTTGGAAGTTGGGAACTCAGTATTAAAGAGATGTTATGCTCACTCCGGTTGCTGCATGATTACCAAGATGTCAAAACTAAAGTCCGAGATGGTCCTCGTTTCTTAAACTCTGTCAGTACCAAGCCATTCTCTCTTCTCATGGGCTGAGAATGACCTTACTATGTCTAATTAAAAAGGCAGACCACTATGTATGTAAGATGAGCTTCCTTCAGAAATATCTCTTAAAAAGTCTCCAAGTTTACAAGGTGGTCATCAGAGACAGTTTTCCTCAAAGCATTACTGCCAAGAGATCAAAGAAGTTTGCAATTGTGACAGGATCACAGAACAGTCCCACAGCAAGAACATGATCATACAGGTAACAAGACTTAGTTACACCGCAGTCACCGTATCTGTACTGCCCAGTCAGCCACTAAACAATAAATACAAGCTTCATATATACTTAGTAAGGTTTTTATAAAATTTAATTTTTTTTTTACAAAATAAACACAAAAAAGTTTAAATACCGACTGGTAGTATCCTGACAAATGGGGATCATCCCACTCATGCACAGTATGACCAGCTGATTGTAATTTTCTCTATCTTACAAGAGGGTGAAATGTATGGAATGAAGACCTTCACAAAATGGGCTATCTTACATGCTAGTATGTAAGTAGACATTTACTAAATATAAAATGTAACCTTTGCCACAGAGGGGTAAACAACTGAAACTGCTTGCCTAACATTCATTGTAAATAATTTGCAAAACCTCTCACAGCCAACTAAAATTATTTCCTATTGAAACTCCTGTTTGGTAAATGTACATAATGTAGAGATTATAATATCAAGGGCTTTCACTGTTATATCAACAGATAAGGTACATGCAAATATCCTGTTTATTACAATGCTTTTGGGGCAGAAGTGATCTGCCTTATTTTGGAAGTATCTTATCTGGCCAATATAGGATTAAGCCTAAATTGCAAGTCATTATTTTAGGGCTCAGTTTATAAGCCAGATTGACTTACAAATCAACCCAGCATATAAGGTGGTTATTAAAAGTACATGCAGACGCCAGTTATTGGCTGGGGTTCTGTTTTTGGCAGGGTGCTGATGTGCAAAAACTGCCATCCATTAACTGAAAATGTTATTGTTATAATACAATTAAGTTTGTTCATACTTACCTGGCAGATATATATATAGCTGTATTCTCTGAAGTCCGACAGAATTTCAAAATTCGCGGCACACGCAGTGGGCGGCCAGGTGGTAGTACCCATTCCCGCCGCTGGGAGGCGGACATCAGGAACCATTCCCATTTTCTATTCATATTTTATCAGTGCCACTGTCTCCTGAGGGGAGGTGGGTGGGCACTTTAATTATATATATCTGCCAGGTAAGTATGAACAAACTTAATTGTATTATAACAATAACATTTTGTTCATGAAACTTACCTGACAGATATATATATAGCTGAATCCCACCTTCGGATGGTGGGAAGACAGAATAGGATTTTTAGGAAACTAAATTAAGTAGATGATATACATCTTGGTTCCTCACCTGTTAGCATAGCCGACTTCGTGATTACTGTCACCAAAGTCTGCTTCTGCTTTACTAGAGTTGCCAGCAAGGTAATGCTGGTGCGCTCTAGATGATCTGTCAACGGGGGGCGTGACCACAATGTGACTAGACCATATGACCATACTTCTGAGGGCAACGAAGCTAAAACCACCACCTGACCTAACCTATCAAAGTTAGTTCCATAACTTCTAGGCTAAAGAAAAGGAACGCGCCTCAAGCGACCAACCCTTCAAAGTTAAAAGCACACCTATCCCTTTTCTATAGGATAGGATTCGTGTTGCTTCCTGCCCCCAATAATATATCTACGGATATGTATGGTCCTAGCGACTTACAGATCTCAAATGTCGTCTTCACATCCCGTCGGGAGTGTGAAGCGAACACAGAGTTGCTTCGCTAAAGCGTGGCACTCAGGATGTTACTGAGTGTCATGCTCTGTTGAAATGCTTCCGAGGCCGCGCCCTCACCTCTTGAGCATTCATATTAAGAAAAAAGCTCAAATCTTTATGCAAACATAATGAATGAGACTTTTTAAAAGAACTCCTTGACTATAATGCCAGGGTGTTCTTGGACATGAACCAGTCTGGTCTTTTTACGGAACACCGCAGATTGTCCGTTGACCTCGACTTTCTATAGTTTTATCAAGATAAAACTTGAGAGACCCGACAGGGCACAGGACTCTCTAATGCCCTTGCCCAATAATTTGTGCCATACCCTTGGTCTCCAAGCCTTCGGGTCAAGGGTTAGACAGGTTTTTCGTTCTTATCAAGAACGGAAGGCTTAGAGGACAGACCGCATTATGTCCTTTAAAGCCAAAACCTCTGATGATGGCTAAAACCTCACTAACCCTCTTTGCCGTGGCTAGAGCGGTTAGAACGTTAGCCTTTCTGGTCACGTGTATTAAGTTCGCAGAAAGGATAGGTTCGAAATGCTTTTGGCATCAGAAACTCAGACTACGTCTAAGTTCCATGCCGGAACCTTCGATCCAGAGAATTCCAAGATCTCCACAGACCTCAAAGATCGTGAAGCTTTGTTGTTTGACAGAACCGAATCTCTGAGCCTAGAGGCTGTCAACAACATATTTGCATATTCTACAATAGTTAGGACTTCTAGCTTATCTCATACTTCAGACGGAAAGATAGAACCATAAAGAAATTCACAGAGGTCGAGGTGGAGGAACAGTCATTTTCCCTTCACTATCTCCAGAAACGGCCCCTTCCGATTGAACACTGAAAATAGGCAGCACTGCTTTGCCTTGGCCAAGAGACTGCCATTAATCTTGAAGATCTTATCGCTTCTCGATAGTCTGAACGCCTTCTGACTCAGAGAGGAGAGATATTAGATACTTCACTAAGTGACGATGTTAGATTACACCGATTCTCTCGGGAAGGGTCTTTGGACAATTCTCTCTGAATTACATGACCTCTGTGAATCCAACCTCTTAAAGGCCAACATGGTGGCGACTAATGCTAATCCTCTAGGATCATGAATAAGGGAACAACTTAAGAGGAAGCTCCTTCGTCTTCAATATTACGAAAAACTTAACGAAAGGACGCCCTCAGTCTCTCCTCAACTTTCGACATACTTCTAAGTGAGGATTACTCAGACGTCAGAAGTTGCTGCCTTCGATCGAGAAGACCCGCACGGACGTGCACTAGTTTAACGAACCTCTTGAGGATCGTTACGTTCCGTGCCCAAGCCCATAACCAACTCTCTCTTCTTGAGCTATGAGAGAGCTGAGAAATTATCCGAGATGATTTGGACCACTCGATCAAAACTCACTCTTCGAGGAACTGGAGAGCCGACCAAATTGGCTTCCAATTCTTTCAGACAATGTGCCAGGACATCTGTTCCTCTGTTCGGATGTCTGGCACCCTCTCGCTATCACCCGAGGTGATCCTCAAGCCGTTGAGAGAAAATTAGAATTATTACTAGATCTTTGATGTTATTCCAATTTCTCCGTGAGGAAAAACTGTAGAGGTCTGAATTGCTGTTTATTCAGGGAAAACAAGCTTCTCCAGCGAGGAAATGGTCCCCAGCAAACTCATCCATTCCCTCACTCAGCCTGCTTCCTTGCCTAAATAAGGCTGCGCTTTGCATAAGCAGGAGAGCATTATTATAGTGCTATGCAGCGGTAGACTCGTACAGAATTCTGTTACAGTGCGGTAAAACCGCACCGAACAGGTATAAGAGATATCTTGTTGAAATTTTCTAAGTAAACGGAAGGCATGTTCATTCATGATTACTAGAAATTTCCTCAACCCGAGGCTAAAATCGATGATTGTAGGGCAGAGAGACGGCTAGTCAGCCATTCCCGCAGGGGAGAGAGACGTAACCAACCGCACATGTCACAGAGCTAGCCGGTACTGCGTAGATGACAGTAACAGCAGCCTTGTTCATTCATAGTCTCGCACTATCTGCCTGAGTGCCAGCTACTCCTTTACGAAGAATAGGTATGATATTATCGAGCAAAAGGAAACTCTCAAGCAGGCATATTTAAACGAAACAGAATTCACTAAATACAGAAGCTGAGTTGCTGTTGTCGTAACAATACCTTAAGAGTTGTTCTTACTCCGAAAACTCTTGGAAGGTTGAAGGGAGTGTCAATTAAATACATTAGAACAACAGTTCTTTCGGCTTCTATCCGTAGAGGTAAATACGATATGCGCATATGACTTGACCCATGCGTTAGCAAAATGACGCAAAGATAAACTACGTAAGTATTGTAGTAATTTGAACATCGAATTCTCTACTACATCTTTCCTCGACGAGGAAGAGTGAAAGAAAGGAAAACAACTGTCCACGTTCTAATGAATGACTTTTAAAAGAACTAAAACCTTGAACTCTTTGCCAAGACTCTTTGCCAAGAGAAGGGAGTAATATTCGAATAGAGATCATCAAGTGAGAACCGAGGATCGAAAAGGACCGTTCAATGTTCTTATGATATTGGACATAAGACTTCCTGGATCTAGTCTAAAAGTCTTTTTCTTACTCCCCGGATGAGCCTCTGAAAATGAATGAGAGCTCTTCCGAAATTTGTTAATGAGAGTTCTCCTTGGTTTCATACCAAATGCCTCCTTTCCCGGAGAGTCTAGAGGGAGGAAGGGCGAAAGTGGTCTTGCCCTGGTCCTTCCTTCGAGACATAAAATCTTGGAGCTTCTTGAAAGCCCTCTTGGTTGAAAGCGACGTCTTCATCTCGACAAACTCAGGAGTCTTGACTGACTTAGAAGACGAAAGTTGAGAGGGAGGAGACCTAGGGGCTGCCGGCTGAAACTTATCCCCAAAGGACGAACGTAACAGCCGCACAAGAACCTTATAGTCTGAGACAGCCGAAGCTACAGGAGGTTCTTCTTCGACTGAACTCGCTGGACTACTAAGTTCCCCTTCTTCTCTAAGAGGAACTGGAGAACGTCCATCCGGAGAGGGCGTACGTCCAGCAGGCTTAGGCCTGAACAAAGACTTCCGCTGATTGGAAGTCACCGCTTCAGGTATGGACTCGCCCTTACGACGATCCTTTGAAGGACGAACATCTTGTGAACGTAGAGCGTCCTTTGAAACAACGGGAACTGTCTTACTAGACATGTCCCTACAAGAGGAAGCACGAGCTTCCTGACGAGAGGCGCCAAAAGCGTTCTGCTTAGCCAGGCAAGCGTCCTGCTGAGCGTCCTCAAAAGCGTCCTGCCTCGTCCGAAAAGCGTCCTGCTTCGAACGGCGAGCGTCCTGCCGAGCGTCCTCAAAAGCGTCCTGCCGAGAGCGCAAAGCGTCCTGCTTCGAACGGCGAGCGTCCTGCTGAGCGTCCTCAAAAGCGTCCTGCTTAGCGTTCTGGAAAGCGTCCTGCTGAGCGTCCTCAAAAAACGTCCTGCTTAGCTGCGAGCGTGTCTGAGCAGAGAACACCAAGTCTTCTGAACGACATTTCAGAGAGGATCTCGTTGAGCGCCCTGATGCATGCAAGGCCCGCCAAGAGGCGTCCTGGCGAGCGACCTTGCCAACATCTCAATGTTATGACGAACCGCGTTTTGCATAGGACGTTGAATATTTTCAAGGGACGTCCTCATGCGAGTCTCCATGGAGAGCCGCACGCTGCTCCTGAAGTGTGTGAACACTAAAGGAAGACGTACGGCTTTCGTCTTCAAGACGGGCCTTAAAGACCTTCATCCCTTCTTACAAAGACAGTGGTCTTAGTAATGCAAAAGAACATCTCCAGAAACGCACTCAGCAAAGGAACGCAGAGCGTCCGAAAGACACCCTCGCAAGGTGCTTGCCGAGCGTCCTGGAGAATGTCTCTACTTATAGGACGTCGAGCACCTCCAAAAGCTTCCTCACGTCTAAATTGCCCTTCTTATGCCGAACCAGAGACATAAGTTGTTTGACTGTGCAAAGCAGCTTGCCGGACGTCAAACTTATCAGCTTGCTTTTTCGAAGTAAAGCGAACGTTACATAACGTATACGGAGCGCCATGAGGAGAGGAGACGAATACTGAGTTGCTCCTCCAAAAGGTGGAATCAAGAATGTCCTTGATTAGCATAAGCTTTTGGAATGCTAGCAAGGTTGAAACAGCTCTAACTTCATGAGCGTTCACTCGCAGGAGGCTCAAATCACTCTTCTGGCAAGATGAATGAGCCTCCTTAATAATGTCCCTTAGGAAAGAGCCAGTGCATTCTTCAAAAAGGGTAAATGTGGTCTCTTCCTGAGCACCATAAATTACCCGAAGGACCTCTTACTTCCTTTGTTATGTAAATAAAATTTGAGAGCCCTGACAGGGCACAGGACTCTTCCATCCTCTCGTGACGAGAGAGAGGACGTGAAGCGGACTTCGCGTCCTCTTCTCTAAAGCTTCTTAAGGGGGCGCGAGTCCTTCCGAGAGCTCCAACCCCTGTGTGGGGAGGACGCCTCGGAGGACGAGAAGCAATCCTTCAAGATTCATGCACGTGCTCGATCTTCGGCAGCCTGGGAAGCAACAACAGGACCTGCCGAAAGGAAGCCAGATCAGCGTGAAAAACCCGTAACCCTCCTTCGGCTTTTGACATGCCCTCTCCCTGCTTCCTGGGAGTCCGACAGAGGTCTAGGCCTAGAGGCGTTATGGGGCCGATCTGACGTTCCCTCCTGACGAGAGAGAGGACGTGAAGCGTCCTCTTCTCTAAAGCTCCTTAGAGGGTGCGAGTCCTTCCGAGAGCTCCAACCCTTGCGCAGGGAGGACGCCTCGGAGGACGAGAAGCAATCCTTCAAGATTCGTGCACGTGCACGATCTTTAGCAGCCTGGGAAGCGTCAACAGGTCCTGCCGAAGGGACGCCAGATCGGTGGGGAGCCCCCGTAACCCTCTTGCGGCTTTCGACATGCCCTCTCCCTGAGTCCTGGGAGTCCGACAGAGGTCCAGGCCTAGAGGCATTATGGGGCCGATCTGACGCCCCCTCCACAACACAAGGGGCACTACACTTCACAACACTGATTGGAGAGCGAGCACTTTAGTCTAAGATTACTTGATGTAATCCTCTAGCAGACACTTCTTCTAGGCCCGTAAGCCATACCACAGGGTTAGGCAAAATAAATTCTACAGGAGGTTAGAAGGTTCATTATTTCTAACTTCTGTTTACTGTGGAGGAAAACTCCTGATTCTAACACGCTCTAAAATGCGTACATGAATCCTACTTCTTCCGTAATCAGTCACACATTACACTAATTACATTGATCTTTATGCAAAGAAAACATGTAAACGTCATATACACTAAGCGAGTGTCTACCGAAAGCTCCGGTAGCCTCACCTTACCCCATGCAGACAACAAAGTCTGAAACTAGGCTAACTAGCTTCAGACATCATATGCAATGAAAAAAAAATTTAACTTATGATAGCATATGCCTAGCCACAAATCCAAGTCAATAATCGAAAGAATAATTAGGATACTTAAGCAGCTAATGAAGTTTCAAAATCCTAGGCGGAGGTCTGTAAACAGTTGTTTACCGACCGGCGACAGAAAAAATATATGAATAGAAAATGGGAATGGTTCCTGATATCCGCCTCCCAGCGGCGGGAATGGGTACTACCACCTGGCCGCCCACTGCGTGTGCCGCGAATTTTGAAATTCTGTCGGACTTCAGAGAATACAGCTATATATATATCTGTCAGGTAAGTTTCATGAACAAACAGTAATTTATGGCACCAAGTTTCAGTTAATGGTGCTGATAACCAATTAATGGAATCTCTGTTAGGTGTGTTATGGCACCATAACTCTATTATTCTCACCTCATGGTGCCGATAACCGAGATTCAGCCTGTTATGGCGCCATAAATTGCCGATTTTATGGCGCTAGCTGATTTTATGGTGCTAGAGAAGCCCCATAAAACCGGATCGTCATTAACCGTGTCCGCTGATAACCGGGGACTGCCTGTAACTGGTTTCTTGTGAAACAATGCTATTTACAAAGCAGCACAGCATGAAAGTAAAAAAGACCATCTATTTACACCTACCTTTCACTGTTCTGAAAAACGTTCCAGTCCATGTTTTCATAACTTATAGTAAAGTATCACATAGTTTACACTATTTAGTAAAATATTTTTATTTAAAATATGTTATAACCAAAATTATACATGACAGAAACCATTTTTAGCCAACATCTCAAAATATACAATACATAAGAATAGAATACAAGGTTATAAACCTACCTGATATGTAGCTGCATCCAGATTAGATGCTGAGACATAAAGCAAGTTGTTCTGAACAAGGTATATAAAAGAGGGTACACAAACTTTTAAAGTATCCATCTTCTGCTGCCATATTTGTGTGTATAAGGCCATAAACCAATGCTGTAGAAAAAATGAATAAAATTTGTTATGATGTTAAATGTTAAAACATAAAAAATCAGTACAAACTTTTATAACAAAATCTACAAAAAATCTAGCTTGTATAAATGAGATACAAGTAATTACTTCTACAACCTGTCATGCTCCAGCAAGTCTTTTATTCCATAATAGTGTTTTCCTTCATTACCATTGTATTAATTTCCCTGTCACCAGTGCATACAGTATGAGACTTCTGCAACACTCAGTATGAGACTTCTGCAACACTCGGTGGCAGATTTAAGGGGGTGGCACCTGGACATGTGCCACCCCCCAATGGATATGAATATTGATAGAACATTGTTTTATTTTCAATAAATTATCATTAGAAGCAAACATTTGCTTGGTTAACGATTATCTCAACAACAACAACTACGTGTACATTTTTGTATTCATACATATATATAAATATTGATGTATATATGTATTGTACAAGTTACATACATACATACACACACATATACACAGTCAACCCCAAGTATACATGCAGAGTCCAGATTCGCAGACTCACATATTCGTGGATCTGTCTCGAACATATACCCCCATTACTCATGGGAAATTTGCCTATTCGCAGTATTTTTCGATGAGAAATGTCCACAAATTCCTGTTTTTTTTTGTTTATTTCATCATAACATGAACTTTTTATGATAGAACTATTAAAAAGATGGGAATAAATATTTTTAGTAGGTTTGTCTTGAGTTTTAACTAACAAAATGGGCAGATTTAAGCGTTTTTACAAAGGTTCTAACTATTTGCGGATTCTAGCTATTTGCAGGGGGTCTGTTACCCATCCGACGCGAATATGGGGGAACACTCTATACACCATGAGTCAGACATGCTATGCACTTATTCACACAATTAAGATTAAGGGCAAGAATATGATGTGATATACATTTGCTTTAATCCTACATTTCCTGACAACATTGCCACATCTTCAGGGTTTTTCTACAAAATAAAGTATAATAGTACGTATAACATGTTAACATAAAATAAGAGCTGATTACATGATACAATAGTTGCAAAAGCTTATGTTAATATATTATACTCATATTTTATTTAGTAAAAATTGCTGAAGATGTGGTCATGTTGTCACGAAACATAGGATTAAAGCAAAATGTGTATCACATCATATTCCTGCCCTTAAAAAAAGACAAATTTTCTAAGACAATTTGTATTTTTCATAGCTACAAACCTGAGGTCTTAACAATAGGATAATTTCTACCGCCTAGCTGGATCTGGTTAATAAGCAGATGAAAGCAAGGAATTTTGTGAGATTTGGCAACGCGTGCGTATATCGGGAGAAGAGTGGTCAAAGACCACGAACCTACGCCACCGTGTCAATCTTTCCCAACTCAGGATGTCTTAACAAACAGAGGGGTGGCTAGAGGTTGGCAGTATAATGTTAAGAACCTCAGGTTTGTAGCTATGAAATATAAAAATTCTCTTAGAAAATTTGTCATTTGTTCATACACTCATACTTGGAGGGAGGTACAAGACATCCTAAACTGGCTGGGGGTCTACCCACCAGTTCAGATCCAGAGGAAATGACTTCTGGAGAGGGACTGAAGCCCGTTGAGAAGCTAGATAAATTGATATCTAACCATTCAGAACCTGAGTGCCGTACAATGAAATATGGGAGAATCATTGTATAGGGAACCCAAGAGAAACTTTGACTGTCCAATAGCAAACCAATACACTAGGGTTTGTTACTACTCGCAACTCCTCCTTGCCAAGGAGTGGAGCATATGCTATCCAATAGAGGGTTTAATATTTGTATATTAAGCAACCACAATATCAGCATGACTACCTTACCTGTATCAGAACAGTCTAGTGAATGACGTGTCTATTCCTTAACCAGCCCAAAGGAAGAAGGAAAGGTACAAGAGAAAGAGAAAGGTTCAAGAGAAAGAAGGACACCAGCGAACTCACTCATTCTCTCATCCACACAATCATCTTAGGAAAGATACAAAAGTGCCCTGTTAAGGGCAACTATGAGTTACACAACCTGCTGGGCAGCCACCACAGGACCCAGGGAAAACGTGTCTGTAGATCTGTGGGCAACATCCTTAAGAAAGAAAGAGGTGAACATGGACTGGAATAACCAAGTACCAGCGCTCAGCACTCTATGTACAGCCATGTTCTTTTTGAAAGCAAGAGAGGGACCAATAACCCTAACGTCATGCGCTCTAGCCTCCACAAACGTGGTGGTGGAATCATCAAGAGCAAAGTATGCCTGTCTGATGACTTCCTGTATCGAAAAAGAGATAGTATTCTTAGACACCTCTTTCTTAGTATGTCCTGTGCTAACAAAAAAGTCTGTGGCAGCCTGGTCTAAGGTGCCGAGTCCTTTTAAGATAGCAACTCAGGGCCCGGACAGGGCACAAGAAAAGCTCTTGAGCATCACCACCCACAAAGTCAGTCAGTGATGAAATGGAAAATGAAGTGAACCTGTCATCGTGCACAGAGGGATTTTGGGTCTTGGCCATGAATTCCGGAACAATTTCGGACACCGACCCCAACCCCTGGTGTGCTTCACATCATAGTTCAGACCGTGGAGCTCTCCTACCCTCTTCGAAGATGCCAAGGCCAGAAGGAAAACTTTCTGAGCATCAAGTTCCTGTCAGATGAGCGACACAAAGGCTCATATGAACCCTTAGTGAAGCTCTTGAAAACCAGGGAAACATCCCCCGTTGGAGGCTTGATCTCCCTAGGAGAAATGGATTGCTCAAACCCCTTAACTAGCAAGGAAAGTTCCCATGACGAGATGTCAATACCTTTAAGGCGTAACATTAAACTCAGGGCCGCCCTGTAGCCTCTAATGGCAGAAACAGACAAACATTCCTCGTCTCTGAGGAAGGTTAAATGTCTGTTATTCGCTGAATAAAGGGTGCAAGTGGAGAAAAAACCTGTTTACAACACCAATTACAGTAGATCGCCCATTTGCCTTGGTAAACCACAGAGGTCGACTTTCTGAGAATGCCGGACATATGCCCTGCTGCTCTCTGAGAAAAACCTCTTGCTCGGAGGAGATACTTGATAGCCTCCAACCGTGAAGAGACAGGGATTCTACTGACTGGTGGAACCTTTCCACATGCGGCTGACACAGGAGATGCTGCCAAGGGGGAATTTCCCTAAGAACCTCTGACAACAACGACAGCAGATCTGGAAACCATTCCGCCTGGGGCCACAGGGTGGCTACTAAAGTCATCCTGAGACCCTGTGAACTTATCAGTCTGTTCAGAACTTGACAGATCAAACAAAATAGAGGGAAGGCATACACCTCCAGGTTGTCCCAGGGATGTTGGAATGCATCCTCTGCTAACTCTAAAGGATCTGGAACCACTGAACAGAATATCTCTAGCTTCCTGTTGAACCGAGTCGCAAAAAGGTCCAGCATGGGTCTCCCCCAAACCTGGAAGAGTTTGTCCGCTACCACTTGATGAAGGGACCACTCTGTGCCTAGGATCTGATCCTGACCACTGAGTTTGTCTGCTACCACATTAAGTTTGCCTGGGATACACCTGGCTGAGAGCTCTACCGAATTGCTGACTGCCCACTGGTGAACCTCGACAGTCAAGGCGTGAAGTTGACGAGAAACCAGGCCTCCCTGCTTGTTCACATAGGCGACCATCATGATGTTGTCTGACATGAGAACGACAAAAAGACCCTCTACCTTGTTCCGAAACTCCTTCAGACCCAGGAGTGGGGGGGGGGGGGGGTGTGAGGGGGAAGAACGTGGCGCATGTGGTTGGTCACGAACGCCTGGCCACCCAGCCGATCAGAGATGGACCTCTACCAGGTAACATGGCCTACCCTTTGTAGGGAGAAGGCCGACTGGCTCATGGCCGGTCGAGGTTAGGTGCTCACGATCAGGAGGCTATGCCGGGTAGCCAAACGTACCAGACCGGCATTACATAACATATACACAATATAAATGTTACAATATACTATATTCATAGCAAGGTCTAATGGAGGGATTGCAAGGATATTAGGCTAAGAAAGGAGGGAAGGAAGTACCCGTATGGATCTGGCTAAGAACCGAGAACACAACAAACTGGGCAGGGTAAGCCAAATGACCACCCCTGCCAGACTGAAGTGGACGGTACACCTCGACCAAACCTACTAAACTGAAATTCTTCGGTTTAGACCGGCCAGGCGGGTACCTCAGGCAAAACTGCTAAACCGATTTGTTTGATTTAAGCAGCAGTGAGGTAGATCCAAGAACACACCGGTTGAGAACTATTATCTTATAACGTTCTCCCTGCTAGCCTAATAGCATCACAGGGGAAGTTAGGTGTGTTTAAGGGTACTAGGTAAGGGACCCCTAGCCTACCTTCCTAGGCTAGCCTAGGCTAGGTGTAACTAGGTGAGGAGATGATGCAACCCCTCCAACCTCATTAAATCAATCATATACAAAATCTAGACATATCTAAATCGTACTACTCATACATATCCTCCTAATTCAGGAGGGAGGGAGAACGAGAAAGAGAGGGGGATTGGGATATTATGCACCGTTATAAATCATGCAGAGATAGGCGCTAACCCGCCCCTGAACCGCTGGGGGGGCCAATTATTTACAATGTAAACTAACGCACTGCTCTGTACCCCCAACGAAAGCCAAGGGTGGGTTAGACCTACGCTAAAATCAGTACAGATTGGCAATATCACAGTAATATATACATAAAACATATATGGTACTGACATAACGCATCAATTTAGAAAAAAGTACATATGCCTAACATATAATTGTAATATTTCATAAGTCTCGTGTGCTGAAATTTTGCGCTCGTTCCGATGACGCTCCCAAAATGGCGGCTCAGCCGACGGCGCCTCCAATACTATTCTGAAGGCCCGAAGGCGACTTATGGGGAAAATTCCATCATAAAATCAAAAACATGTAAACTGGGGTACTCAACTTAGGTGCAGAAGTAACATCTGACAAAGCCATGATGAACAAATGGAAAGAACTGGGCAAAACTCCTGGAGCAAAAAGACGTGGAGCACACACAAAGACCGCTAATACAGGAATGAGGTTGCGCGTGGGTATTAGTAGTACTAGTAGCGAGTGGAGGGTGAGGCGGGGGATGCTTGGAACGGCTCCCACCGCAGAGGGTTTTTGAAGAAGGAATCTTCTAAGCGGCAGAGGATCTGTGAATAGTAACCACTTCGCCCCTTTACTTATACCGACACCCTTCGGGGTGCTCGCGCTGAGGGTAGTAACTTCAGCAAACCATGTAAGCTTTTTCTCTGGTATATTTAGGATATATTTATACTTGAAAAATGAGCTAAAGGGATTTTTCACCGGCAGACACAGGTCTTCCCCCAGAAATAGATTTTTCCTTCGTCAAAATCCTTTTATCATCACATTCGGTTCGGTTGTTTTAGCAAAACAGCTGTTTCTGATCAGCTGTGTATGGCTGTAGCATTTTGGCAACAATTATAACATTATTAACAATACTTTTATCATTCTCTTTTGCTTTTTTAACTTGTTAACTATTAGAAGTTCATCAAATTTGACATTAAAAATTTGTAGAACTGCCATGCAGACCATAGTAAATGATTATGGAAATGAAGTTCTACATTTTTCATTAAAAAGTTATTACATATTCGGGCAAAATATGTGGCCATGACACTGTCAAGGTATTGTTAACAAGTCTAGGGCACCTTGTGGTGCCCGTGGATTTTTTAATTTCAGTTAGTACTGATTTTCGCTTAGCGTCAGGCCCCCGTGAACGGAACCCTAGTCGTTAACCGAGGGTTGCCTGTATTCATTAACCTTTAAACGCCGACTGGACGTATTTTACGTCTACATTTTTTGTCTCTCGGGTGCCGACTGGACGTATTTTACTTCGACATACAAAAGTTTTTTTAAAAATTCGCGGAAAAATACTTTTAGGCCTACCAGCCGAAAACTTGAATCGCGCGCCTTGGGGGATGCTGGGAGTTCACGGATCAAGGTGTTGTTTTGTTTACAATCGTTACACAGGCACGCAAGCGCGAATTTCTTTCTTGCCGCACTAAAAAGTATCTGTGACACATCTCGGAAATTATTTCGTCACTTTGACATAATTTTTGTACCATTTTAAATTAGCCGTTACATGGAGTATTATATATGAAAATGTGCGCATTTTTATGTAGAATACAACAAAAAAATACTCATGATTGTAGCTTTTATCAGTTTTGGGATATTTTCATATAAATAACGATAAGTGCCAAAATTTCAACCTTCGGTCAACTTTCACTCTACCGAAATGATCGAAAAACGCAATTGTAAGCTAAAACTCTTATATTTTAGTAATATTCAATCATTTACCTTAATTTTGCAACTAATTGGAAGTCTCTAGCACAATATTTCGATTTATGGTGAATTTTTTAAAAAACTTTTTCCTTACGTCCGCGTGGTAACTCTTCCAAAAAAAATCATACATGCAATTGTGGTAATGTTTGCACCATTTTAAAATTAGCCGTTATATAAAGTTTTATATATGGAAATGTGCGCAATTTTATGTACAATACAACTAAAAACAACCCATGGTTGTAGCTTTTATCAATTTTGAAATATTTTCATATAAAAAATGATAAGTGACAAATTTTTAACCTTCGGTCAACTTTGACTCTACCGAAATGGTAGAAAAACGCAATTGTAAGCTAAAACGCTTATATTCTAGTAATATTCAATCATTTACCTTCATTTTGCAACTAATTGGAAGTCTCTAGCACAATATTTTGATTTATGGTGAATTTATGAAAAAATAACATTTTCTTTACGTCCGCGCGGTAACTCTTCCGAAAAAATCATACGTGCGATTGTGGTAATGTTTACACCATTTTAAATTAGCCATTACATAAAGTTGTAGCTTTTCTCATTTTTGAAATATTTGCATATAAATCACGATAAATAGAAAAAAAACCATGTTCGGTCAACTTTGACTCTACTGAAATGGTCGAAAAACGCAATTGTAAGCTAAAACTCTTACAGTCTAGTAATATTCAGTCATTTATCTTCATCTTGAAACAAATTCGAAGTCTCTAGCACAATATTTAGATTTATGGTGAATTTAAAAAAAAAACTTTCCTTCCCTCCGCGCGCGGATTCTCCACCACAAATCTCCGAAATGCGTACGTCCCATTCTCGGAATATTTGCTCCGTTTCATATTAGGCATTTCATAGAGTTTTATATAAGAAAATGTGCACAATTTCATGTAAAATATAACGAAAAATATTTGAAGGTTGTAGCTTTTCTAATTTCCGAAATAATTGCATATAAAAATAAATATATAAAAAAATTCTACATTCGGTCAACTTTAACTCGTCAGATATGGTCGAAAACTGCAATTGTAAGCTAATACTCTTACAGTAAGGTAATATTCAATCATTTGTCTTCCTTTTGAAAGAAATTGGAAGTCTCTAGGACAATATTTAGATTTATGGTGAATTTTTGAAAAAAATATTTGTTTACGTCCGCGCGTTACGAATTCATGCATTATTTTGTGATAATATTTTCTCTGTGTTATTTTTATCGTTTTACAATGTGTTACATATCAAAATGATCGCAATTTAGTGTAATTACAACGAAAAAAAAGTAACTTGTTACCTTTAACCGTTTTGCGCACAGCGCAATTTGAATACAATTATATACGAAATATCGTTTTTGCGCTATCATATATCGCATTATTTATATATGATAATGATAATTTTTTTCATTTCTGATGGTTGCATACTAAACTTCAGGCAATTACAAAAAAAGGAGCCAAAAATGAACTCTTAATCTTGAAAACTAAGCGCGCTGTGATTTTTTGAAAAAAATATTTTTTCCGCTTCCACGCTCACTCCGAAACACCTCCGGCACACAGGAGACAATTTTTATTTTACCGCTTCGGCGTTTAAGGATTAACATAATATGAAATGTAGGTATGTACGTACTGTACAAGACATCCAAAGGATTAAAGGTAAGGTTTTCATCAATTTACTGTTTTTACAGCATTCTATTGTAGTATACAGAAAGTACTACTGTACAGTAAATCCTGTTTACAATATAATTTTAGTTATGGCCCCATAACGGGATTACAGCGCCATTAACCAGTCTAAGGAGCAATTGAATTGAATATAGAATTTAGACCAAAGGCCAAGCACTGGGACCTATAAGGCCATTCAGCACTGAAATGGAAATTGGCAGTAAAAATTTTGAAAGGTGTAACAGGAGGAAAACCTCACATTTGCACTATGAATTGCTTCTCGGGAGATGGTAAAAAGTAAGATGGACGAAAGAGAATATGAAAGGAGGCACAGTAAAATGAATGAAAGAGATTGCAGCTAGGGGTCAAAGGCACACCGCAAAGATCCTTAAGTAATGACGGCACTACCCAACTATGGGGTCTAAGGCTCTCTTAACCGGTCAAAGGTGACATAACAAGGTTTGCAACGCCCACAGACTTCTATTTTTGATTACCTGTAATTTTTGGTTACTCTACGAATGATACTGGGCAACTGCAAGGAGCCAGAACACCCAGCAAGGACAAAAACATCTTTAGATTTGGCAGACACTGAAAATAGGACAGCAGTGGTAGTTTTGAAAACGAAGTCATGGGTAAAGGTAAAGCCTTCCCTACAACTTGTTGGAAAACCAAGAGAAAGAAGAAACAAGTAGAACAGTGTGCTTGGGTGTACCCTCAAGTAAAGGGCACTCTAAAGCAGTGGAAGACCCAGTGGAAGATTCGGGGGAAGGGAGAAAGGGAGGAAGGGTTCATACACACCATCACAGACTGTCAGAAGTGTTCTGGACAACAATACTCTGCAAACCATGCTGAAATAAGCAGTTTTTGGACAAGTTCAAAAGACAAACTTACTTTCATAGAGAAAAACTTATTCACCAGTTTTTTTCCACAGGATGTTTGAAGAATGACAAAATGATAAGTTTTTTTTTAATATTGTACCTTCATTTTCTAAAGCATCCAACTAAAGACAACTTCAGTATAACAAAAAGGTTTTCAATCAACTTCACATATTTTAATTTCCATTTCCATTCTGAAGTACTTCATCTAAAATGTTACTTACTTGCAAAGAACCTTCATCTTTAAACACTAAACACAGTGAAGCAAGAAGCTTGACAAATTCAGCCATAACCACAGCTGTAAAAAAAAAGAATGTAAAAATTATACATAATTACTAATGAATATACTTTTACTTTTTAAGTTTCACTTACAATAATATCTGTCACCTGTTAAGTATTCAAGATTGAGAGAAAAGGCAGTTTGAAACGACTTTTCCTCACAGAACAATAAAGCATAAAAATTCCTGAGTGATGTCCTATACATACTTAGAATGAACATTTTAACATGAGACTTGATTAGCCAGGGTTTTACTCTATGGAGATACAAAAGACACCTAAGACACCTTAGGACCTGACAACTAACCATGCAAATTTCCCAACATCTTGACAGCTCTGCAGCAAGATGAGTGCAAATTCAATACAAAGTCAGTATTGAAAGATGATGCTCAAAATAGGGCAGTTTCAGTAAATCTCCTAACACATGGTGTTTTTTACTGATGCAAGAGTACATGAAAAAATATTCCCCACCATATTTAATTTACATACACAAGATAAATAGATAACATCTGGAAGACAATTACGGTATTTCATAATCCAATGGTATAAAATACATGTACTGAACTACTATTATAGGTTATACTCATAAGTTTTCCATAAGACTTAAATGTTGCAAATCAAGGTTTCGTACAGAGATTAACAAATATTTTCCTTACAATATCAACATCCATATACATATTGATCCATATTGATTTATTATTTTAATTCTCCTCTATCAAATGAACTTTCTGACTGAATTCCCAGTTGATCAAGGCCTCCATTTATGCCCTTGCTCCATGTGTTTCTGGACAATCTTGGTGAACTTTGTTCTGCAACTTTCACAAACACTAGTTTTCAAAACTACAGTAACTGTTCCTCCTCTTCTTCTCCCCATATCTAAAACACTTCAATGTTTTAGATGTCTCTTTTCTAACTACAGAACACCAAATCTCTCAAAAATTTCCCATTTGTAACAGAAAATTTCAAATGAACCTCAGCATTCAAACTTAGCAATTTATGGTCACCACTCTTAAAATTTCTTTGTAAGGCCCTACATATCATAAAATTATACAAAATTTTTTAATAAAGTGCACTAGTATTTGGATACTTACCTACTGTTGAAGATAGCTTGTATTCAGCGCTGTTAGGCAAGTTGGCTTTCAAACAAAAGAAAAGATCGAAAGGCTGCCTGGATGAATGTCTGGTACACCTGTTCTCTACCGGGTGTGTTTCAAATATTTTGGTTCTTGTTAGAATTTTCCTATACAGCCCACTAAGTTGTGGGGAGGCTGGATGGGGTCTACTTTAACTGTAGGCAAGTATCCAAAATATACAGGCAGTCCCTGATTACTGGCAGCATCGGTTAACGGCACTCTGGCTTTACAGCGCTTGTCTAACGATGCTGTTAACTTAGATTTTTGGCACCAATCTACAATTAACAGTGCCATTAAGTGGGTTATTAATGGCACCAATCTCTGGTTAAGCAGGTTATTAGTGCTATTATTGCCGATTTTCGGTTAGTAGTGCTTGGCAAGGAACAGAAACCCCCAGTTAACTGGGGACTTCCTATATTATGAAAACTTAAAATTATTTGGGTTGAATCTTACCTACTGTATGGATAGCTGATTCTCACCTTGAGAAGAGGATGGTGGGTAGTGCAACTAGATATGATCCCAGCTAATCAAGCTAAAGGCATCTTGCATGATACCAAAACAATTTGTACCTGATCTAGAATTCTTCTGGATCTGGGGAGATAACCTCTTCCTTAGGGAAGAGGTTAACAACATCCTACATGAAGCCTCCAGGGCCAACCAGAGCCTAAGAGTTCGATGGGGTCTCCCCTTCAAACGTCAGTTTGAAGGATCCTCTCAGCAGGGTAAGACCAAAAAGAAGGCAAGACGGTATAACCCATACCACACCTCCTCAACCCTCTACTTCCACGGCAATGGTACCATCCCCGGGCTTCAACCCAACCTATGAAGCGAAAGATCTCTTTCGCTCATACAACAGGCATGCCAGAAGTAGCCGAGCCAGGGGCGGCTGTTAAATAGGATTCTTAAAGAGACGTTTCCTATTTAGTGGTTTATTTATGACTGAACATATACACAAAAGATATACAAAGGTGAGCTTCTGTAAACACTGTAAGTGCTCAACTACATAACAAGCTTGTTGAAGGTCTGAGCACTAATTACATTTAAAATACATTTTTTAGCCGGAAACATATATAACATGTTTCCGCCCTTCTCTGTTTGTTTAAATTTTGAAAAAAAAATGAAATAAACAAATAAGCATGAGAACAAAATACTAATATAAATAACACAAGTTGTCAAAACAATAAGGCAATGGATTCATACATGAGTTAACAAAATTTACATCACATGAGTAAAATATTAGTAAATACTTTCATTTATACTTTATTTCTAATGCGAATTTTGCCATCAACACAAGACACAATATTTCTTTTATTTTTAGCATGACAAAATTTATTTCTGAGAAAAATATTATGAACTTCTATGTTATCTTTACATTCCCTTTGTCAAAATATCTGCTATCATATCCTTCGTGTCGAGCCAGCTGTAGGAGTCCATAGAATTATCTTCCAGCTTTTCCTTCAAATCTGTAATGGTATTTCAAAGTAAACGCTCCTCCACCTGTTTTGTACTACCTATCGATTCCAACAAAGGCCTAGAATCAGTGAACAATCTGACAGGAAGGGTTACAGAGTCTTTAAGAGTTTTTCCAAAGAGTAACTGCCCAAGTTGTTTAGCGAAGAAAACTGAATCATCAACCAGTTTAGACAAATTCCTAGTTTCAGCTGCCTTTGCAGAGTGACACACCTTTTGTATTAACTTTGATTTCCAAAAGATAGGTACCGCATTGTAAGTTTCCTTTGATCACCTTTACGTACCGGTTCCAGAAGCAGGGGCTTCAGGGGAAGTAGAGGCACCAGACCTGCTGCCAACCCGTGTGAGATCTCAGGTAGGAGGGAGGCTATACCTATTCCGGGACCGTTGGACCTTCAGTCCATGAGCCCACAGTAGTCTCGAAAGGCCTAGGCTGGAAATGGGAGAAGGGCCCTCCTCATCCAGTCAGTTTCTACCAGAAACCCACGGCGGACCTTTTGGACTACACCAAAGATCTCCTCCAAAAGAGAGCCATAAGGGAGGTGAAGAACCTGAGATTCCAGGGACGGTTGTTCAGTGTCCCAAAGAAGGACTCAGACAAGAGAAGAGTGATACTAGACTTGTCGCGCCTCAACTCTTACATTCACTGCGACAAATTCCACATGCTGACGATCTCGCAGGTACGGACCTTACTTCCCCGTGGGGCCGTCGCCACCTCTATAGATCTTACAGACGCATACTATCACATTCCAATAGCCAGAAACTTCTCCCCGTACCTGGGATTCAAACTAGGCAAACAAGCCTACTTGGACGATTGGCTGATTTGGGCAACCAGCGTGGCAGAGTGCCACAAATCAACGGCCAAGGTACTAGAATTTCTGGAATTCCTAGGCTTCCAAGTAAACAGAGACAAATCCAGGTTAACCCCAGCTTCCAAATTCCAATGGCTGGGAATTCAGTGGGACCTGAACAATCACAAGCTATCTCTCCCGCCCAAAAAGGCCAAAGAAATAGCAAAGGCTACAAAGTACTTTCTAAAGAACAAGCGAGCTTCTCGGTGAGCCCAAGAAAGGATTCTAGGCTCGCTTCAGTTCACATCTGTCACAGACGTCCTGCTAAAAGCCAGGCTGAAAGACATCAATCAAGTCTGAAGGTCAAGAGCCAACAACAAACTCAGGGACAAGGGTTCGGTTATCCCTCCGATTCTAAAAAAGAGGCTCCGGCCTTGGACAGAACGCTGGAACCTGTCCAAATCAGTACCTATGCAGTTCCCTCCGCCATCACTAACCATCCACACAGACGCTTCTCTGAGCGGTTGGGGAGGGTACTCGCCACACAAAAAAGTTCAAGGAACATGGTCAGAGACATTCCGCCAGTTCCATATCAATATCCTGGAGGCAATGGCAGTCTTCTTGACCCTGAAACGCCTGTCTCCGGCCAAACAGATTCACATAAGGATAGTTTCGTACAGTCTCATAGTGGTACACTGCATAAACAGGAGAGGCTCCAGGTAATCTCCTTCTTTAGGTCATTGTTTGAGAAGGGTCTAGCTGCCAGTACTATTACCACAGTGAAATCAGCCCTAAGGAAAATCTTCCAAATAGGCTTTAATATTAAATCTTTCAGACGCTTACTTTTCTTCTATCCCAAAAGCATGCGCCCGTTTGAGACCAATAGACCGCCCTCAGTCGGTTTCTTGGTTCTTAAATGACGCACTTAAACTGGCTTCAGACTCAAATAATGATTCATGCTCCTTCTCAACTCTATTGAGGAAGACACTGTTTCTAGTAGCACTGGCATCAGGAGCTAGAATATCTGAACTATCAGCTCTCTCCAGAAACCCAGGCCATGTCGAGTTCCTACCGTCAGGCGAAGTCCTTCTTTCACCGGACAGGCAGTTTTTAGCCAAAAATGAGGACCCACAAAATAGGTGGACTCCTTGGAAGATCCTTCCTCTTGTGAAAGATAGTTCTTTTTGTTCTGTCCATACCCTTAAAACATTCCTGACCAGGACTTCTCAAATAACTTCAGGCCCTCTGTTTGTTAGAGAGAAAGGTGGTACAATCACCTTAAAAGGCATCAGGCAACAAATTCTTTACTTCATTAAACAAGCAAATCCGGACTCAGTCCCACATGTCCATGACATCCGGGCAGTTGCCACATCCATTAATTACTTTCAAAACATGAACTTTGAGGACCTGAAGAAGTATACGGGTTGGAAATCTCCGGCAGTTTTTAAACGCCACAATTTGAAAAACCTACAGGCCCTTAAATTCCCAACCTTAGTAGTAAATAATTCTATTTAATCTTACTTTGGGTTTTATTAACTCCCTCTTTTGAGAACGTATCTGTTAAGCTTGGATATAATTCTCTGTTATGTTTTCACCGGCCAACACAGGTCGAACCCAGAAAAGGGATTTTGACAAAGGAAAAATCTATTTCTGGGGGAAGACCTGTGTCGCCTGGTGAACCCAACCCTTTGTTTTTACATTCCCTACCCTGGTTAATCCAAGCAAAAAAGGACTACTCCAGGAATGAGAGGATTTTGGGAAGGAATCTTCTAAGTGGCAAAGGCCCTGTGTATTGTGGTTTCCACAACGCCCCTTTACTTATACCGACACCCTTCGGGATGATTGCGCTGAGGGTAGTAACTTCAGCATACCATGCTAGCTTTTTCTCTGGTATATCTAGAGTTTATTTATACTTGAAAAATGAGCTACAGGGATTTTTCACCGGGCAACACAGGTCTTCCCCCAGAAATAGATTTTTCCTTTGTCAAAATCCCTTTTCCAGACCAACAAAATACAATAATCCCCACCCTTATCATTTCAAAGGGCAAACTGGACAATGCCAAGAGTCCTATCCTCAGAAACAGACCACCCCTAGAATCCTTGTGCCAGCTCTGCAAGATAGTTCTGCCCTTGAGGTATCAATGTGAATAATCCCATTGATATTCCTCAGATCCAAACATTATCAGGGAGTTGATGATCCTACCACTAGTATATCTTTTCCTATTTATCAGGTTAAATGCATTTTTCCAAAAATGGGAATTTCCACAAGAATTAATCCAGATAATACTAATATATGTAGGACTCTTGGACTCAAACCTGGCAACAAATTCCATGGGTTCAAGAGGCCCTTCACCATGACAGGGTTGTCCATAGCTGAGGGGGTCACTAATGGAGGACATATAGTCATCCATAGACTGCAACAAGCCTCCCCTTGACAGCGTAGCAAGGGAAGATCAGTGAGTAGCAGCCTCATATGAAATCAGTCACAATCAGACTCAAAACTGATTAGCAACTTTGGAGTTTAAGGGCAGTATATTACCCAAGACCAATGGAGTCTTCTTGGTCTTTTGATCTGATCCATATTTCTGCCACTGGCAGGGGAGGTTCCTCAACCAATTCCAACCCCTTCCATCACAAACACTAAAACCACAAAAACCTGAAGGGTGAAAATAGAATTAAACTTTACACAACCAAGGACCACGTTCAACAGCAGTCGAGAAATGCTGACGAAACTGCA
>NC_087210.1:33117409-33139909 GCF_015104395.2 Macrobrachium nipponense | reverse complement strand
GAGAGTGAGGGACTCCTAAGGAGGCAGGATGCAACCCGGAACCCCACACTATAAATACCACCCAGTCGAATTGGAGGACTGTGATAGAGCAAAAAAAAAATAAATAATAATAATAATAATAATAATAATAATAATAACTGTAATTACAAAATTCACATTATGTGAAAGTATTTCAAAGAAATACAATACTAATCTATCCATGTCACTTTTAATTAAGGTCAACTCTCTCTCTCTCTCTCTCTCTCTCTCTCTCTCTCTCTCTCTCTCTCTCTCTCTCTCTCTCTCTCTCATGCAATGCAAACTGTGTAAGGTGTGGTATAGCATAGTTAATCCACAAAACCTAATCAGAAAATGTGCTGCATGCAACATTCCGACCCATCCACAATGTGCTGAGGTAATGCAAGATATGAGAAAAGATACCAGAATATTTTGCTCAACATGTCTATCATGGATAGACAATGTTATTAAATCAAGATTGAATGTACAAATAGTTGAGGATGAAGAAGAAGAGGAAGAGGAAGAAGAAGAGGAAAACAGACGAGAAGTAAACAAAACTGAAATGACAGAAAAAAATAAGGAAAACAAAGAACAAGGATAAAGTATGGATGCAGAAGATAACTCATTGATACTACATATGAGGCAATAAAGCAGCATAACTTAAGAAAAATAAATTACGATATGACAACACAAAAGAAAATCCCGAAGAGGCTCTACCCAGATCTACACAATGACGGGAAAGAGGAAAAATAGACAAAAAAGACAAAGTCTGCATCCTTTTGAAAAGAGACAATTGCAGATTTGGAGAAAGATGTTACTACAAACATCCTAAGGTATGTCACAACTATGAAATATATGGTAAATGTGCATACCTAGATGGCTATGAGATGATTGCAGAGATCTGCATCCAAAAATATGCAAAAACCTAAAAGAAGGAAAAGGATGTAAGTTCAACAAAAAATGTAAATATATGCACCCTGTAGCCATGAATCATAATCAAATAAATAATCAATCAAGTAATAAAATCCAAAATAAGAAAGAAACAAATAAAGAGAGGAATAAAGAATATCAGGTAAAAGAAAAAAGCAAGCCATCAATGAGATATGCAGAGATGTCAGCAAAAAATTTCAAAGCCTCAGCTCCAAGATTCTACTCAAGAGATAATAACTGTATTTATTATGCAAAAGGATATTGCAGATACGGAGAAAATTGCAGATTCAGAAACAAAATTAATAATTATGATAAAGGAAGATCAAATATATATTATGGAAAAGTTGGATTTTTTAATGTCAGAATTTCTGGAAATGAAAAAAAAGAACAACATACCAGAACAGGAAAGAGACATGGGAAAATCCTTATTATTACCAATATTAAATGAAGGAGAAAACACGCAAACCATCATAGTGATGAATGCGCAAGGTTTAGTTACGAGTAACTCAAAAAGAAAAATAGAGTACTTAGAAGAACTAACCGCCCAAATTGAAAAGAAAATAGATATTAATGAATGAGAAGTTGAAATCCCTGGTATCCCAAGCCCAAGGACTGGGAATGATGATCAAATAAAAGGGTTCCAAACTTATAGATCAGATAGAAAAAATAGGAATCAAGGGGGAACCGCAATATATGGGAAAGACAAAAAACAAGGAAAAATATATGAGAAATATAGTAACTCGGAATGTGAACTAATAGCGGTAGAATTTGAATCTGAAAAATTAATGAACATAGTAATATATAGACCTCCTAATACTAAAGAGTTTGACTTAATAATAGAAAAATTGGGATGATATATGTAGAAATCACAAGGACTGGACTATTCTCCTATCTGGAGACTTTCAACTTTCCTTTCGTAGACTGGAAAGAACGAACAGGAGATTGTGGTTGTACTTATACATATAAAAAAGAGAGTAATAGCAGTGCAGAAGATAAGAGGCAATTCGAAAAGCTATTAGATATGCTACTAGAATACAACATTCAACAAATAAATCACCTGCCAACAAGAAAGGAATATACTTTAGACCTAGTATTTGTGAACGAGATGAAATTATGTTAAGAAATAATAGTTATAAAGCGAGTATTTCAGACCATAATGACAGAGAATTAACAGTCCATTCCAAAGCAAGTAAAAACAGAGATAAGCAAGAAATGAAAAAGTGGGAAGGATATGGAAAATACAACTTCTACAGTAAAAATATAAAATGGTCAGAAATAAATGAAGAATTAAACAAAGATTGGGATAACATTTTCGTAAGTGATGACATAAGGGTAAATACGGAGATATTACATAAAATATTAGAGAAAATAGTGGATAAATATATACCGAAGAAGAAAAGTAAACATCAGTCATGCAACCCAACCAAAGACAGAAGGTATCTTGTTCGCCAGAAAATCAGAAAGTGGAAAAAAAGGTCTTGCAAAAGAAAAAAAATGCATGGAAAGTTATAGAACTAAAAAGTAAGATAGAAAATGCAGAACAAAAGATTATACAATCAAAAGAAAATGAAAAACGGGACTTGGAAGAAAAAACCCTAATAAATATCAAGCAAAACCACAAACTATTATACTCATACGCGAAAAAAAGGAATAAAAGAAGAATAGAAATAGGCCCTCTAAGAATTGAAGGGAGATTAACAAATGAAAAAATGGAAATTTGCAACATATTGGCAAAACGATATAAGAGAGAATTCACCCCTAGAATAGATAATGAAGATAATGATATAGAAGTAAGGGACGAAAATAGTGAATATTTAGCTGACATAGATATTAATGAAGCTGATATTGTGCAGGCTATTAATGAAATTAAAAATGGAGCTGCAGCAGGGCCTGATGGAGTTCCTGCTATTTTGTTAAAGAAAGTAGTTCATTCTATTGCAAGGCCACTTGCAATATTATTAAGACAAAGTGTAGATACAGGCACAATTTATGATGAGCACAAATTAGCATATATTGCCCCTACATTCAAAAGTGGATCAAGACTAGAGGCAAGTAATTATAGGCCTGTGAGTCTAACATCACATATTATGAAAGTGTATGAAAGGCTAATGGAGAAAAATATTATGAAACATTTAATAAAAAATAATCTGTTTAATATAGGACAACATGGTTTCGTACCCGGAAAAAGTACACAAACCCAACTGTTAGTCCACCGTGAAAACATATACAAAAATATGAAAAGCGGAAATGAAACAGATGTGGTTTATCTAGACTTTGCAAAAGCTTTTGACAAGGTAGACCATAATATATTAGCAAAGAAAATTAGAAAACATAATATAGTGGATAAAGTAGGAAGATGGTTAAAAGAATTTTTACACAACAGAAAACAGATAGTTAAGGACTCGGTAGTGAGTAGCTTCGCCGATAACACAAGAATAAGTAGAGAAATTACTTGTGATGATGATAGGAACGCGCTACGAAGAGACCTTAACAAAGTATATGATTGGGCAGAGGTAAATAGGATGGTATTTAACTATGATAAATTTGAATCAATAAACTATGGAGACAGAGAAGGAAAGCTATACTATGCATATAGGGGACCTAATAATGAGACAATCACAAATAAGGAAGCAGTTAAAGACCTTGGTGTGATGATGAATAGGACCATGTTAAGCTGACGATCAAATAGCAATTCTATTGGCAAAATGTAAAGCAAAAATGGGAATGTTGTTACGGCATTTTAAAACAAGAAAAGCTGAACATATGATTATGCTTTATAAAACATATGTTCATAGTTCACTTGAATATTGCAATATGATATGGTACCCACACTATCAAAAGGATATTGCACAAATAGAGAGTGTAAAAAGGTCCTTTACAGCTAGAATAGAAGAAGTTAAGGACCTTGACTACTGGGAAAGACTACAATCCTTAAAATTATATAGTCTAAGAAAGGAGAAGAGAACGCTACATGATAATTCAGGCATGGAAACAGATAGAAGGAATAGCTGGAAACATCATGGAGCTAAAAATATCAGAAAGAGCAAGCAGAGGTAGATTAATAGTGCCCAAAACTATACCAGGAAAAATAAGGAAAGCACACAAGACATTAATCCACTACGCACCAGCATCGATAATGCAGCATCTATTCAATGCGTTGCCAGCTCATCTGAGGGATATAACAGGAGTGAGTGTAGATGTGTTCAAGAATAAGCTTGACAAATATCTAAACTGCATCCCAGACCATCCAAGATTGGAAGATGCAAAATATACCGGAAGATGTAATAGCAACTCTCTGGTAGACATTAGAAGTGCCTCATACTGAGGGACCTGGGGCAACCCGAACAAGATGTAAGGTCTGTAAGGTAAGGTCTCTCTCTTTTGCCACACAAGATAATAATGTCATCGTGGTAATTCCCTCCCTCTCTTTCGCTGGAAGCGTTATAAGTATTTTTTGAGAGAACAGAGAGATAAACACACTCTCTCTCTCTCTCTCTCTCTCTCTCTCTCTCTCTCTCTCTCTCTCTCTCTCTCTCTCTCTCTCTCTCTCTCTCTTTTACCAAGATGAAAGAATTTTTATGGTACTAGTATGTAAAATGTTTATTGATAATTTCAGTTATTTAACCCTTAAACGCCGACTGGACGTATTTTACGTCTACATTTTTTGTCTCTCGGGTGCCGACTGCACGTATTTTACGTCGACATACAAAAGTTTTTTTTTAAATTTGCGGAAAAATACTTTTAGGCCTACCAGCCAAAAACTCTTGAATCACGCGCCTTGGGGGATGCTGGGAGTTCACAGATCAAGGTGTTGTTTTGTTTACAATCGATACACAGGCGCGCAAGCGCGAATTTCTTTCTTGCCGAACTAAAAAGTATCTGTGACACATCTCGGAAATTATTTCGTCACTTTGACCATATTTTGATAACCATTGTAAATTAGCCGTTACATGAAGTATTATATATGAAAATGTGCGCATTTTTATGTAGAATACAACAATAAAATACCCATGATTGTAGCTTTTATCAGTTTTGAGATATTTTCATATAAATAAAGTTAATTGCCGAAATTTCAACCTTCGGTCAACTTTGACTCTACCGAAATGGTCGAAAAACGCAATTGTAAGCTAAAACGCTTATATTCTAGTAATATTCAATCATTTACCTTAATTTTGCAACAAATTGGAAGTCTCTAGCACAATATTTCGATTTATGGTGAATTTATGAAAAAAATAACATTTTCTTTACGTCCGCGCAGTAACTCTTCCGAAAAAATCATACGTGCGATTGTGGTAATGTTTGCACCATTTTAAATTAGCCGTTACATAGAGTTTTATATATGAAAATGTGCGCAATTCCATGTAGAATACAACAAAAAATAATTGAAGGTTGTAGCTTTTCTCGTTTTTGAAATATTTGCATATAAATCACGATAAATAGAAAAAACCACGTTCGGTGAACTTTGACTCTACCGAAATGGTCGAAAAACGCAATTGTAAGCTAAAACTCTACAGTCTAGTAATATTCAGTCATTTATCTTCATCTTGAAACAAATTCGAAGTCTCTAGCACAATATTTAGATTTATGGTGAATTTAAAAAAAAATCTTTCCTTCCCTCCGCGCGCAGATTCTCCACCACAAATCTCCGAAATACGTATGTACCATTCTCGGAATATTTGCTCCATTTCATATTAGGCATTTCATAGAGTTTTATATATGAAAATGTGCGCAATTTTATGTAGAATAAAATTAAAATATTTGAAGGTTGTAGCTTTTTCTTATTTCCGAATAATTGCATATAAAAATATATGTATATAAAAAAATTCGACATTGGGGGCGGTCAACTTTAACTCGTCAGATATGGTAGAAAACTGCAAATTGTAAGCTAATACTCTTACAGTATAGTAATATTCAATCATTTGTCTTCATTTGAAAGTAATTGGAAGTCTCTAGACAATATTTAGAATTATGGTGAATTTTTGAAAAAAAGTATTTGTTTACGTCCGCACGTTACGAATTCATGCATTATTTTGTGTATATATTTTTCTCTGTTGCTTGATTGTTTTACAATGTGTTATATACCAAAATGATTGCAATTTAGTGTAAATTACAACGAAAAAAAAGTAACTTGTTACCTTAACCGTTTTGCGCACAGCGCGATTTGAATACAATTATATAGAAATTTCGTTTTGCGCTATCATATATCGCATTATTTTATATATGATAATGATAATTTTTTTCATTTCTGATGGTTGCATACTAAACTTCAGGCAATGACAAAAAAAGGAGCCAAAAAATGAAACTCTTAATCTGAAAACTAAGCGCGCTGTGATTTTTTGAAAAAAAATATTTTTTCCGCTTCCTCGCTCACTCCGAAACCCCTCCGGCACACGGGAAACAAATTTATTTTTACCGCTCCGGCGTAAGAGGGTTGTTAATAATAATAATAATAATAATAATAAAACTGTAATTACAAAATGCATAATGGTAGTATTTTAAAGAGATGAAAATTACCTTTCCATTTCACTTGTAAGGATAACTCCTCTTTCTTACTGAGATGAGAGAATTTTTATGGTAAATGCATGTGTTTATTATATTTTCAAATAATAATAATAATAGAAGTAGTAATAATACGATAACTAATTTCAAATGAAAATTCTTCCCTTCGTCTTTTTCTGTATCAATTTCCTTACCTTCTCATAACTCCAGTGACGCTCGGAGCTGGGAAAGTAATAATGCCATACAATGGTCAACGAATTTAATGGTTTTTATGTAATTCTCTCTCTCTCTCTCTTACTGAGATGAGATAATTTTCATGGACATGTATGTAATAAGTTTATCATTAATATTTTCCAATAATAATACTATAACTGTAATTACAAAATTCATATGTGAATATTTTAAATACAAAAATCATTCCATTTCACTCTTTTAAATACTGTAAGGACAACTCTCTCTCTCTCTCTCTCTCTCTCTCTCTCTCTCTCTCTCTCTCTCTCTCTCTCTCTCTCTCTCCACAACTGTCTCTCTTGGCTGCAAGTGTTATAAGTATGTATGTAAGTATATACCTTTAAGGGTACTAATGTTTAGGATTACTTTGAAATTATATCAATACAATCTCTAAGATTAATACAGTAATATGATAATAATTCAAGGTAAATTTGATGCAGGATGTTACATAAGGTATACATTTGGTGTTTCCATTTCTTCCTTCTTTTATCTCTCTCGCTCTCAGCAAAAGAATTGATAGACAGACAAACGTAATTGTTCAGTCCTCTCCTTCTCTCTTCTCTGGAGAAATATATGTATTTATGGGAGGGGAAAAAAAGTGTTGCCTACAGACGTTCATTTCAATCTATTCATTTCAATCTATTGATATCGTAAGGAGTTATTCTCTCTCTCTCTCTCTCTCTCTCTCTCTCTCTCTCTCTCTCTCTCTCTCTCTCTCTGCTATTGGCTATTTATATATTTCTAATAGTAAAATGTTTAAGATGACTTTAAAATGATATTAATAGTATCAATTCAATGGTATATTTGATGTAGGATAATACTTTAAGTAGACATTTGGTATTTGAACTTTCAAGATAGGCTGATATAGGTATTTTTAGAGGGGAGTTCTAACTATTCGCGGGTTTGAGCTATTCGCGTGGGTGTCTGGTACACATCTCCCGTGAAATAAAATATTAATATATAATATATATTATATATATATATATATATATATATATATATATATATATATATATATATATAGATATATAGATATATATATATACACAGTGGACCCCCGTATTCGCGTACTCACACATTCGCGGATTCTATTGGGAACGTTTTCCTGTATTATTCGCGGAAAATTCGCGCATTCGCGGTATTTTTCTATGAGAAATATCCATAAATTCCTGGTTTTTGTAATCAATTTCATCATAAAATGCACTTTTTGTGATAAAACTATTACCAAGTATGAACATTTTTAGTGGTTTTTTCTTAAGTTTTAACTAACAAAATAGGCTGTTTTTAGCGTTTTTATAGGGGTTCCAAACATTCGCGGATTCTAACTATTCGCCGGGGGGTCTGGTACGGCAGCCCCCTAATACCCCCGGGGGGACCACTTGTTATATTATATAATATATTATAGGGGGGTATATATTTATATATATATATATATATATATATACCATTATTATAATATATATATTATATATATAATATAAGTATATAGTTATATATATATTAATTATTATATAATTATAATATATAATATATTATATATATATATATAACATTCATACATACAGTAAATTAACACAAAAACAAGTAAATTAAAAGTGCGGAAGTTCAGTGGCTTGTGATGATCACAAGAAAGGTCCTAAAAGAGATTTAATTAGAAGTATATGAAAAACAGAAGGAGTGCCGAGGCAACAGGGAACCCCCAGAAGTATACTGCTCCCATGAGACATTAACAAACGCCAAGGAGGTAAGCCTCCTTGACAGACGCAGGGATTAAAAGGGGTAAATGGGAAGGGTAGGCCATTAAAAATTCGAGAGAAGTACATTTGGCAACGTAGGGGCCACGCTCAAAATCGACAAGGAGCCGATAGGGTATAATAAATAACAACCACAAGACAGTATATATAATATATATATATATATATATATATATATATTATATATATATATATATATATATATATATATAAAAAAAAAATATATATAGGGTAAAAAAAAAAGACCCAACTGGGAAAAACAGTTTATTAACAGTCAGGCAACAGCTCAAGAAAACATGTCAGCCAAAAGGAAAGTGGAATGTTTACATCTGGGCAGAAAGGTATCCTCGCCTACCGGACGTAGTTACTAACTAACCACCTAGTTCAAGAATTTTAACAACCGTGTTCCAGCTTCACTGTAAGCATATTCCTAATGTAAAGAACTGAGGGTTTGTATATTGTGTAGAAACAAAATTAGGTTAAGGATAGTCAAGTTTGTAACTTCTAAATTTGTTCCCATTGTCCAGCACCAATTGTGTAAAAAGAAAAGAAAAGAAAAAAAAAAGCCCCTACAATATTATTACTAACATCAATTAACACTAACACTGTCTGCATAAGGACACGGCATGAAGAATTCTGCCAAGAACATAAACATTTCAACACCACCTGGTAAGAAACAGGAGATTACAGAGACAGTCCTAGCAGGTTAGCCAAACTTATTTAATTTTATTTTAAATGCCGAAAATAGCTAATGACATGCCATATATACCTAATGACACAAAGACATAAGCTAACTTTCACAGTAGGTAAGATTCATTTCCAATGTTATGAAATAAAATGGAAAGCTTAATTAATTAAAGCTTACTGATATAATTACATAATACAGTACAGGCAGCCCCTGCATATCGCCGGCAGTGGTTAACGCTGTTCTGGTTTTATGGCACTTAGGTAACGACGTCGTTAACCAGATTTTCAGCAACATTAAGTGATTTTCAGTGTCGGTAAATGGTTTATTAGCATCAGTAAGCGGTTTACTGGTGTCGGTAAGTGCTTTATTGGCGCTGATAAGTGGTTAACGGTGCCAATGAGCAGTTTCATTGAGCTTATGATGTTAAAAAATGCCATTTATTATTATAATTAGTATCAGCAATTATCGGTTATTGGCGATTTTTGGTTAGCGGCCCTCAGCCAGGAATGGAACCTCCCACCCGCCATAACTTGGGGCTGTCTATACAGGTATCTGGAAATCCACTCTGCCCATACTTACCCCCTTTATCAAACCCCATTCTGATAACTGTTATAGTACTTCTATGCCTGCTTAAATCTCAGCTACTATACGTAGTCCAAATTCACTGCCAAACCTGTAAAAAAAATTAAAAAATTAAATACAACATGAAAATTAGCAGGGATATTTTCTTCCAATAAACAAGTTGGGGTACTTAAAGCAGTACCGGAAATTCAATGGAAAACAAAATGGGCAAAAGAAAGAACAAGGGGAACAATAGCTATTCATTTAAGTTTTTGACACATTGCAAGCCTTCTTATTTTTTATTCGTGACCACAAAACTTGCCAATTTAGAATTTGGAATGCTTGTTGGAGAACAGGATGGTACTGTCCTACAATACCCATTATCCATATCCATAATTTTGGAATCAATACATATTATCTGAATAAATTTTATTTTCTTACTGTAGTAGTAAAATTCTTTTAATTTTCTCTGGAGCCACTTCTATTAGGAGACAGCATTTTTTTTTATAGAAAAAAATCAGTTACATGCAAAATTACCATAATATTAACATTCTTTACACACATTAATAAAGTAATAAAGTTGAAACCAGGGTGAACACTCTCATGAACACCTGGGGAGCGGTCAAGACCCTGAAATAAGAGTACCCTGAATTGGTACATCTCCCCGAGGACAAAGCGGAGGTAATTGCAGGACAACTGATGGATGGGTATCTGGAAATATGCATCCTTCAAGTCCACCGTAAGCATGAAGTTGTTCTCTCTGATGGAGGCGAGCACAGTACGAGCCGTCTCCGTCTTGAACCAAGTCTGGCGAATTAATCGGTTCAAGGAAGAGAGGTCTATGAATGGTGTCCATCCCCCACAAGTCTTCTCTACAGCCAACACGACTTCTTCAGCACCCATGCTCAGCATCTTTTGCACTTCTTGCAATAGTGCTTGATACGTTGGTGATCCTATGAGGTATGGCTGCAGATGGACTGGGTGGTTGATGAGGGGTGGCAGAAACTCCAAAGGAAGTAGATATCCCTCCCGAAGGATGTCTACTACCCAGGTCTACGCTCCGCATCACTGCCATGTTGCCCAATGGCTCGATAGGCACACCCCCCAGCAATGGCAGCAGCTTGAGGGGAACACTGCCTCTAGCGTTTTCCCTTCTTCTTTCTCTTAACCCCCTTTCCAGAAGGCAAGGAGGGCTGAAAGGGATGTGACTGTGCCCCCTTCAACGGGATAGAAGAAGGCTGGGTCGTTCCATGGGTGCCCTTAGAAGAGGACTTCTTGTGGGCCGAGGAACAGCTAGTGAGACTCGTTCTAGCCACAGTGGAGTGTGAAGACCCAGAGGTCTTTGCCACTGACTGGTGGACAAGGTCGTCTTTATTGTCGTCATCCCAGTGCTTGTCTACCGCAGCGTCTACCTGCTCTCTGTTGAAGAAAGAGCCAGAACCCAGCAAAGCTCCATTGCAAAGGGCCAAGTTCAACTCAGGACTGAGAGACCTGGATACTAGAGAGAAAACAGCATCTCTTCTTTTGAGTACCAGGTTTGCCCACAGGTTTGTCATCTGGTGGGACAGGTAGGGCAGCTTGTCAGATCGATTGGACCGAAGAGAATTCTTCTGCCTAGAGACAAAATTGTTTGCCTGGCCAAATACTTCTTCAGAAAGCGCAGACCACGGCAGCCCCATCAAAACCGTGGGTTCCTTCTTAGGACCCCAGAAAGATGTGAGACAAGAGGGGGCAGTTTCCCAAAGAAGAGGCCATGGTTGTTTCCCCGAGATCGTTGTGCTGATAAATCAGCACTACAATCTCACCGAAGGTCCTCAGTAACTCAGTGGTGTTCGAGTCTCTATGCAAAGAGTGCTCCTGATTTACTCAATGACATGGGCGTACGTCTGGTGGGGTCCTAAACCCCCTCCAGCTGAGCCCTGCGGAGAATAATCTGCAGGATTCCTCTTATCCACCTTGGCCCTCCTGGTGTACCCCAAGGAAGTAGAGAGAATAGGTGAGGAGGATCAGATGCTCTCCTTTGTCCTACTAGCAGCACTGCTGGGAGGAATGAGCCCCATGCCATCATTAACCCACGGTGATGAAGGCAGTGCAGGTCTAGGAGAGCATGGTCGCCTAGGTGAGACACTTTCCCGAGGAGAATGCAAAAATTCTCGCCACACGGCTGAGGAGCTTGGCCTTGTCATACTCTGTTGCTCACTCGAATGTGGGAGAGAGTCAGGTGAGGCTGTGGGCCAACAGGATGGCGAGAACATGCACTGTCCTCACAACACACCCCAGTCCTCTTCGAAGCCAAAACCTTGTAAAAAGAGGACTGCACAGGGGACCTCCTCTTAGCTCCTCCCGATGCCTTCCCAAGAGACAGCAACATCTTTTCTGGCACCTGATGAAGAGCTAGACTTGGCTTTCACAGGTGGGACCCAGTTACCAGTGCGGTTCAGTCCTTTCTCTTGCCCTGTGCCACTGTACCTAGGCCGAGAGGTCTCTCCATCACTGACAGTGGACATGTGGACCCCTGGAGGGCTGTAAACTTGGGGAGACTCGCGAACAAGTACCCGACACAGCTTCAGTTCCAGGGGCAGAACCCTTAGATCCGAAGACAGGAGAATGAACCTCAGTACAAACTCCTGGGGCTCCCGTGACACTCCTGAAGGAGCAGGCGAGCCAACAAGAGCGCCAATTGCTTCCTCGGGAAGAGGATGCAGACCCTTAGAAGGCTCGTGACCAGATTTCTAGGGGGCAGAGAGGCTACCTTCCTCTTCTTAGGCCGAGAAGCCTTCAAAGAGGGAGGTGAGGTGGCAGCAGACAACGAAGACGGAGACAACGACACTTTACGAGACCTCTTATTCCTTGACTTCTTCGCCAGCTTCCGCAGGAGAGTTGTCAGGGGGCCCCGATGTGGGGAGCAGGCCCAGGAATAGCAACAGGAATGGCAGGCAGGGTCACCTCTAACAGGACTAGGAACCACAGGAACAGGCATGGGTGCTACACCAAAAACAGGAGGTGGCACTGAGATCACAGGCACTGGGAGATGGCGAGCTGGCAGATGGGCATGCGTACCCAACACCACCCTAGGGGTCATGTTGGTTGGGTGGTGAGCAAAAACTAGGTGGGATGCAAGACTAAAACTTTGTAGTTACTGTACATGTAATGGAGCTGACTACAGCTGAGTTACCACAGTGCTGGCATTAGTACTATTCATGTGTGCCAGCAATGCATCCACAGACGAAGGCCCCAACAGGCCCAGCGAAGCCCACGCCTGATCCAATCCTGACACCTCACCTGCAGAAGACTAAGTTGGGTTAATGGGAGGGGTACCCCCTCGCCCCAAAGGAGTACCTTTGGAGCAAGAGAGACCCACAGACGAGTACTGTCCTGGTCCACAGCTTCCCTGCCCAACCCCCCATTTTCCTCCCCCAACAAGTCGGATGAGGAAGGTGAAGTAGAGGCTTCCCCCAAAAAGAACACAGTGGGTATGGGATGATTGCCGGGAGAGAGGTAGGAAGACAACGGATTAACTATCAAGGGCGTGATTGCTGACGTGTTACCCAGAACCACTGGGAAAGGTGTCTTCCTGACACACCGCCTCCTCCTGACAAACCTCCCTCACAGCGCTGTAGACCAATCACAACACTCAGCTCAATGATTATTTATATCACCCTTATGCCCTCCACAGAAGGAACGCACGACACAAGGATCAACATCCATGGAAGACTAGAAGCTTTCATACTTAAGTGATTGTGAATCTTTGCTTTGCATTTCAATAAAGATATTACTCTCAAACTCACAAAGAACACAACCATGCACATATAAAACACAGAACAAGGAAAAATACCACCGGGATTGAAAAGAAATCAGCTTGAAAACAGTCGGACAGAGAGAGAGTGAAGAAACACATCTTTCCCCGGTGACAGCCAAAAGCAAATTGGAATGTTTACATCTGGTCCGAAGGAACTCCCAACTACTGGACCGGTAGTTAACTACCAAACTGCCTCGTTTAAAGATTTCAGCGGCCGCGTACAGGCTATGCCTTCAATAATTCCAGTTGTAAAGGACCGAGGGTTTATATATCATATAGGAACAAAGAAATGATTAACGAACTGTTAGTCGTTTTCTCAGTAGTAACAGGTGTTTCCGAAAGTGGGCAGGTCCAGTTCACCTACACTAACAATGGCAGCACTTCCGGCAAAATTGCTTGGTAAATCACTTACGTGAAAGCAACCTTTTCTCTCTCTCCCTCTCTCCCCTCCACTGAATAACACAAATAATTTTATCCTTTAATGAAATGTGGATTGCTGTATCGACATAAAATTATTATACTAAAATTCCATCATCGGTTATTACAATTTTTTTAATCTTTTGACATAGGCTCTATGACGACACATTGCTAGAGGATTGGAAGTAGCTAATGACAGCTCGTAGCAATCCTCTCTCTCCATGATGATACGCTATTGGCTGGAGGAACTGAAAGTAGCAAATAACAGCTTGCAACAAGCCTCTTATTTCCTTGATGGCATGCTATTGGCTGGAAGGGTGGAATTCCAACCAATCACAAAGGTTGTACCTAAATGGCTTAGCATTTCTTTTCCCTCTCTCTGAGATGAGAGAGATTTTTTATGCATTTTTGTATAGTTTTATAGATAAACATACTGTTACTTCATCATTAATTTTTTCCATATTTTTGCATTTCCATGACTAGGAAAATCTAAGTAAAAATTTACAGAGTAGCTCTGTGAAATTCCAAGTCTTTTTTTTGTTAGACAAGCAGTGAGGCAAACAGTCTCTAAAACAGGAGAATGTTAAAAATTTTGAGTTTTTTTTTATGAAAGACTCAATAAAAATGCAGGTTATGTCATTTTCAAGACACCCAAAGAATTCTCAAAGAACTAAAGGTAAGGTTTTCCTACAATTTTCTACGACTGTTTCAGTTTACAACAATTTTTGGTTTAGATGCGGTATCAGAGCGAAACCCGTCATATACCGGATACTGCCTGTACAGTACAAATTACGATACTGCATTCTATTTTAACGTCAACCATTTATTTCTTTTCAAGGGTAATGTATTAAGCTAACTTTTCAATTAAATTACAGTAACTTAAATTTCATTTAAAAGTAAGCTTAATACTTTGGGAGTATGATTAGGGTCATATTTAGTGCTTAAACTCTAGAAATAAGCATCTACATAAGTTACATATTAGTAATTTTAGTAACCAAACCAAACTTACATGAATCCTCGCCTTGCACAAGGGGTTCTGGAACCTAACCCAGCATGAGTTCAAGGTACGTACTATTACTACTATATAAGGTAGTGACATGGAAGTGTCTGTCATTCCGGTTGCTGATTGTTGGTCGATTATTATTAACCTCACATCTTTATCAGGGACCCTTCGGAATGGGTGTTTTGGGCAGGGTAAAACATACGGAGAGAGAACGGACATGTTGATGTTATGATCACTACTGCTACGCTGGAAGTCATAAGGGAGCCATGTGTTCAAAAAAGGATTAACTGACTACGAGACCTATTATAAAAGGAACTAGCTATACTAACCTAATCTACCCTAACCTAACCTAACATAGTAAGCGGTGTTACTTAGCCATTGATACTACTACGCGTGATAGCATTCCAGGATCATCCACAAACGAAAGTATTCCAGGATTGCCCAAGTGCTAAAGCATTTGGGATTGCCAACATAGTATAATGACATATAAGTTATGAGGTTAATTACAGGTTCCAGTCAATTGCCAGAAAAAAAAAATCGTAAATTGTTCATAAGCAACCAAAATAGACTAGGATAAAGGAAAAGTCAATCTCTAAGGTAGCCTAATAGGTAGTACTCGATGTGCAGCAACCCCATAGTTCTACCCTGGAGTTCTTATGCTGTGCTCTTGAGTCTTCTTAAGGTTAATATGCTTGGTTACTAGTATAAAAGTCAGGCTAAAATCTAGTATATACCTTGATCTATTGTTACAGAGGTGTTTACCATCTTTTAACATTCATTACAATGGGGTTGGTATTAAAATGGTTCTCATGGGTATGGGTGTGATAATACAGTAAAATTTTACCACAAATTATATATAATTACCTACGTAAAATTAAATCCTACCTCGGCTACACTCAATGAACAACAAGCCCTGGCTAGGTACTTGCACTAATCTAGGGTGCTACACAAGTTACAGTTGCCTAGCGCACAGAAAACTTGGGAATGCAGTGGTATGCTGTAATTAGAAACATTCCGTCTACACAGAAAATGCAAGCCATACTCACGTAAATGCACAGAAATATCACAGAGCTTTTACTTAGGAGTTAGGTACTACAATGCCGTACCAGCCACGTCCACTTTCGGAGGTTGTTGACATCTACTAAAATCCCTTGTTCTATTTTACTACTTACAAAGTTCTCTTTTGACTGATATGTACCAAAACTAGTGAGCAATTATATTCACAATGAGTTCCTTCAAATATATCAAATCATTAAAGTTGCGCTCTTTATTGTATATAAACTACAATTTTCACCGCTTATAATAAAACTTCTATGTTTACAAAATAGCCACGTACCAATTCCAAGTGTTCGAAGGTATGGAGTTTTCAACTTCGTGTTTTTTCTATTTGTCTTCCAGAGCACAATATATAAATTATCACCAACACACTACGTTAAGCAAAAACAATTTTTAATCATATACAATTCCAGTTGTCTATAGAGCATATGAAGAGTCAATCATAAATTACGAAGACAGCAACGAAAACGAACGCATCACAAAACCACTAATGCCCCTTCCTGCAGATTTTAAACAGAACTTGAAAGCAGTATAATGTTTACTAAGGCTCACTCGTTGAAAGTGACCATTGGCTGCGTTTATGAGAGCCATTTGCAAATTTCAGTCACGATTCAAACTGAATTTTTCAACATCGATTATGATAAGTAATATGGAAATGTTCGTCATCACATCTCACTGGTTTGCATTGAAACGACCTTCTCTTGTCATTCATAATTGTTTATTCGGTCCAATACCCAGACCGCTTTCATTTGACAATTGTAATTTATAGTTTTATTAATAATTTGTTCCTGTATTTCGTGACTTTTTGGTGAATATATGGTTTCTTTTATTTCCTCCAGTTTTTGCATCTTCTCAGTTAATAGGATAACTTAATGTCTTAGATTTCTAAGGTCCCGCCTTCATTGAACACTATTGCAAGACCTTCATTGTTATTTTCACTTACACATATGTGTAACATACCTAATATGAGAAAGTAATTACTTCACATTCCCTTCTCTTTTCCTCTTTCCCTTCTTAATCCTCATCAATCCTCTTCTCTTTTCTTATTTCCTCTTTCTGGCTTTCATTTCTTCAACTCCTCGTGACTATTTCCTGCTCCTCTCCTCTTGGCCTTCTGTCCATATCATTCCATTTTTCTTAATTTGCCACTTCTCTTTCTCCTCTTCCTTTTCCACTTCCCTTTATTTTCGTCATCCTGTTCATCTTTCTAAATATTTGCAACCTATATATTTTCTTGCTCTTTTCTCATCAGAGTAATTGATAAACCTGTGAGTTTTCGGTTGTAGGACATTTTTTTTTTTTAACTGTTCATTCATATCTTGTATGGTTTGGACTTGGTGGCCGCAGGGACAAGAAAACATAGCCCCACTTGTGGAAACTATCCCTCCTCCTCCCAACGCTACTGCGAGCCCTGTTCAGTGTCTTCTAGTCCTTCCTTGGTAAGTTAGTGCCCAAAGGCAATGATGACTCGCAAGGTCCTTGGACTGCGATAGCTTCTGGAAGTTGGTCTGTTTGCAAACAGCCCGTATGGGGTAGTGACGTCAGTAGTACCTCATGCGGTGCACTGTGGGAATTACTTAAGGTTCTTTGCAGTGTCCCTCCGGTCCTCAGCTGCAACCACCCCCCCCCCCCCACCCACCCCCTTTACAACTTCCAAACAATTTCACTGTCAGTTTCCGTTTCAGCGCTGAATACCTCAGTTACCCCCAGTGCTTGTCATGTATGCCAAAAAGTCTATAAATCAATCTGTTTGCAAACAAGCATATAGTTTCATCGTGTCTGACCCTGCGTCTTGTATTTTCTGTTGCTGTTCCTTTTTTTCTTTCTTTTTTCTTTTAAGTCAACCGCCCCATATATTGGTCTTCAAGAATGCTCTGTCTTTGAATTTACATTTTCTCTGTTAATTTACGGCTTGTCCTTTACAGTTATCCTGACGTTCTTAATTGACTAATAAAGCAGCATATGTTTCATTCATTTTCCTCTAAGTAAACAATGAATGGACAGTGTTGGTTGTATTTGGAGCTAAATGCTTCAATACAACAGCTAAGCAAAGAGTTTACTCATTCCCTCTTGATGCTGAAGTTCATCCTGTAATATTACAACAATAAATATTGGCTTAGATGATTTTATAAACCATTTGTACAGAAACATAAATACATAATAAACAAATTCTCTTTTTATTTTGTTCTTTATTTATTTATATATAATTTTTCAAACGTCATTTTGTCTTATCTATAATCATGTTGAGAATAATTTAGCCATTGATGGATCTCGAATAAATAGATAAATAAATAAATAAATAAATACATATCTCGTAATAATGAAATTGAATGTTAACGACATTCCAATGAAGTCCCAAACGTTTTACGTAGAATTCTTTATTGTTTGCGGAACTTTTACTTTAACGACATATAATATGTAAATGTAAACACATCTAGGCTTTGCCTGTGCTATTGTAATTTTTAACTTTAGTTTTTTGCTGGTGGTTTGAATCTATATAGCCAGGTTAATCAGTGCGTGTTATCGTGTTGCTGGTATCAGGATCCAATCCCTATCACCAATGTTTTCTTCTGCGTATTTTTTAATTAGTGGAATAGTGGAAGTCCTTTTGGTACTATTATTATGGATGTTAAAGTTCATGAGATCGTAAATGACTGCGGTAGGTAACACTTTAAAGTGCCGTGCACCAACATCTTAATTTTAATCACATTTCTTTCTATTTTTTTTAAGTAATCAACGTTGGATGGATGTATGATATTTACGGCAGCAGTCCAGGCACTGGGGTGAAAAAAGACCATTCAGTGCCGTAATGAAGAGTAAATGAATTGTATCATATGATAATTATTGATGAATTACTAAATTAGTGAAGGAAAGGATTAATAAATAAAATGAGGCGACATGACAAATAAATAAAATAGATATGAAGTTTAATGAATGACTTGTTTTATATATATATATATATATATATATATATATATATATATATACATATATATATATATACATATATATATACATCCAAACAGGTGGCCACAGCCGGATATACATCAATGAGGAGAAGGACATAAAGACTTATTATTAATTTAATAAATTTTGTCCTGTTTAGTTTACGTTTTTTGTTTTTAAAGGTGTCCTTTTAGTTTTTTTAATAATTTAAGTTTGTAATCATTGTGCAAAACTTTTATATTTCAAATTCTTAGCTTTACTGTAATTTATTTTATGCTATCTATTTTGTACAGCCCTCGAAAATGTAATGAAGACATTATGTAAACGTCGGAATAAATTGACCTTTTTCAAAGTTTTTCTTAAGTCTTTATCCTTCCTTCTCCTCATTGATATATATTATATATATATATATATATATATATATATATATATATCTATATATATATATATATATATATATATATATATCTATATATATACATATATATACAATATATATACATCCAAACAGCGGTGGCCACAGCCGGATATACATCAATGAGGAGAAGGACATAAAGACTTATTATTAATTTATAAATTTTGTCCTGTTTAGTTTACGTTTTTTGTTTTTAAAGGTGTCCTTTTAGTTTTTTTAATAATTTAAGTTTGTAATCATTGTGCAACTTTTATATTTCAAATTCTTAGCTTTACTGTAATTTATTTTATGCTATCTATTTTGTACAGCCCTCGAAAATGTATGAAGACATTACGAAACGTCGGGAATAAATTGACCTTTTTAGCAAGTCTTTATGTCCTTCTCCTCTTGATATATATATATATATATATATATATATATATATATATATATATATATATACACACACACACACACACACACACACACACACATATATATATATATAATATATATATATATAATATATATATATATATATATATGTATATGTCATTAAAAATCTATATGATATTCTATTTTATAATAAGAAAATATTAAATGCTGTTAAAATTTTTCGTATACTACATATAAAACGAGATGGTAGCAGAAATATCTGCTTCATCTCCCAAAATATTCGAGAGGGATTTATACCCTGGCAAGATCTTTCTCTTTGGTTCAAATATCTGAGACAAACCATCAGAATGTGCTCCACTTTTAGTATATCTCGCCACAGTCAGCACACCCTGGAGGGCTGCTTCCTTCCTTCTAAAATAAACTGATGCGTTAAATGAGTGTGCCCAATCATTAATCTGGTTACAATAACCCCTGTTCATCTGCCAAGCTGGAATGACGAAGGGCCGCTGCAGTACTATATTATTTCTAAAATATTCTGCAATCTTTATTATTGGCAAGAAGAGGAGAAGACCATCTTTCTTGCCATTTACTTCAAACATAAGACTTAATAGGACTTTTTAGGTCTGTATGAGGCACTCTTCTGAAAGTTGTTTCTGATAAATATATTAGCAGCTTTTGCTTCCCCGTCTGCCATCTCCTTTCCGCTAATCCCCACGTGGGAAAGGACCCAATAGAGAGAGTGATTTACGTAGACAATGTATACTACGAAAAAGCCACTCCTGAACTTTTGAATTAATGGATGAAAGCTATTAGATTTTTAATAGCTTCTAATGTGCTTTCAGAATCTGAGTTTATGACAAAATTAGTGTAACTACTTTGAAAAACTAAATCTAGGGCAGAGACTACGGCTGTTGATTCGGCGGCAAATGTCGATACAGCGTACAATTCAGTTGTATATGCTGTATCACCAAGGATAACAGCACAACCAACACCACGATCTGACTTTGATCTATCTGTATAGATCTTTGTATAATTAGCATGGGCAACGTCGTGCTCTGAAAATTTTTCCCTAATCTCTTCTTTAATGCAATCCTTTTTGTTAAACAACTTTTTACTTACTAACACTTCCGGGATAAGCCCTCACTCAGTCGAATTTGGAATGGTTTAGAAACTCTTGTACCAGAAAAATTTCGTGAGTATGTTTCCTTGAGTACTTGAAAGGAGGGATTTGTGGGAGCACTTTTGAGTCTAGCCACGTATCGCAACCCTAGCTCTTGCCTTCTTAGATCAAGGGGAAGATGATCTCTGTCGAGATAGTATATGCTAATTATGCTTTCAACAGACGGAATTCTGAAAGCCCCTAGGCATATTCTCAACCCCATGTTGTGTACGTAGCACCCAGTTCCTTTGTCTTGGTTTTACAGCCATAGTCTAGCTAAGATCGACACAGCGAGTCATATAGTCTCAAAAGGGATTTCTTATATCAGCCCCAACTAAATCCAGATTGTTTAACATTAATCTTTAGGGTATTAATGTGGCTGGCCCATGTTAATTTATGGTCGATAGTTATCCCCAGAAATCTGACTCCATTTTCAAAGGAATGATAGATCCTTTTAAATTTACTAAGTATGGGAGAACCTTTTCCATACGTTGGCACCTGGTAGATGTCATTGAAACTGTTTTGGAAGAGGAGAATTTGAAACCATTCTCATCATCCCAATTATAATAGCATTAATATAAATTAGCATATGTTTACATACTGACAAGAAGTCATATCCTGTGCAGTATATTGCAAGGTCATCGACAAAAAGCGAGCATTTAACAGTAGGCAGGATTTTTTCAACCACACTATTTATTGCCACCGAAAAGAGTGTTGCACTTAAAACGCTTCCTTTTGGAACTCCTTCCTTCTACACGAAAGGTTGGGAGAAAGAGTTTCCCACTTTTATCTTAAACAATCTGTCCTTTAAAAAGGAATACATAAACCTGATCATTCGTCTACATATGCCTATCTTGTGCAATTGTTTCATGATGCCAGTTCTCCAAGTAGTGCCATACGCTTTCTCGAGGTAAAAAAAGAAAAAGAAAATACACCGATGGTCCAATATTGTTTGGCGAATCCTTTCTGAATTTGATTGGTCAGCCTCAGCAAGAAATTAAGTGTGGAGCGGTTTTTCCTGAAACCAAATTGAAGTGGCGATATTGATCCTTTAAGTGGTTTCCAGGTGTCCAACTAGTCTAGTATTTATAATTTTCTCCATCAGCTTACACACACAGCTGGTAAGAACTATTGGTCTATAGCTGGTGGCTTGGGGAGCATCTTTATTACGTTTCTTTAATAGGAACAATTATGAATGTTTTCCAGTCATTGGGTAAAATTCCAGTTTCCCATATTTTGTTTAGAATCTGGAGTAAATATCTTTTGGCATCGTCTGGGAGGTGCTTAAGCATTTCATGTATGATTGTATTATCACCTGGACCTGTGGACTAACTTGAGGAGAGAGACTCCCGAAATAATTCTCTTAGGGAAAACTTGTTGTTGTATGGTTCAGATTTTCCCGAATCACAGAATTCCTAATTCTTTGAAATTTAGGAGAATAATTGCTATGGCTAGAAACTTTAGAAAAGTGTTTTCATAGCTCATTGGCCACTTCAGTGGGCTCTGTGACCAGTGTCGTTTCTTCTTAATGAGGGTAATGGTGACGCAACAAAATTTCCACTCATTTTCCTTACTTTACGCCACACCACTCTCAGTGGGGTCTCGACTTCATTCCATTAATATAATAAAGCCAACATTCTCTTTTGGCTTTACTATAAAAGCGCCACTGC
>NC_087210.1:33083327-33116909 GCF_015104395.2 Macrobrachium nipponense | reverse complement strand
AATCTCACTTCAGCGATCGGGACTAATGAAGATGTGAGTACAATGAGTTGATGCAAGTTCAAGTACTGTCCGATCATTAGTTTAAAGTTTTTTCGTATCAACTTTGATCCCCCATCACGCTCATTAAATAAATTAAAAGGACCTAAAGAATATTTAACATCAAATTTATCATTATACTTATCTCATTATTCAGTGCTATCCGATAACGAATTTTTTTTTTATATTTCTCTTTCATTTGTTTTTACGTAATTTATCAATAGAAAGGGATGTCGAATAGTTAATTTTCTTCTACGTAATTTATACACGTGTTGCAGATTTTTTTCGACCTTTATCATTTCTAATTTGCTTTATATGTATAATTTCTGGGCTCAGCTCGTGTCGCTTGCGCGAAATATCCTTTAATCTATTATTTCTAGGGTAAATGTACTAACACATACCAGAGAATAAATAAAATAAAGAAAAAGGTCAGTATGACTGACTCGCTCACTACTCTAGGAGGTGTCGGTATGAACACTAGGCGAGTGAGACCACTACCACGAGCCAATGCCAATAGAAATCTCCCACTACAAAACCCTCCAAGAGGGAGCCGTCCCACAGAGGGAGCAGCTCGTACTACTACTACACCATCCCATGCTTGCGACTGCTGCGCCTCTAGTGGCCATCCTTTAAAAGTTAGCGCCAGGAGCCACACGTGCTAATTTTTTCTCTGTGTTTTTTGTGCCCTTTCGTGGATTTTTACTATAATGGAGCGTGCAGCTATCGCAGCAGCTAAGTTAAGTACTCAGTATTTACGGTTAGCGAGTTTTCCGTCCCCGAGACGGTATTGCCGTTTTTTAGGTATAGATCGTTCGTCTGGGCGGCTGGAAGCATGGCAGCATGGTCCTGCCGCATGTTGGGTTCGTTCTTGGTCTCCCATACCTAGAACACCCCTTATTATTTTACGCTCTATTTTGATTATCCGCGTTATTACGTCTAACTCAAGTTGTTATACATGTATGTATTTCACCTTATGTAGGCTTTTTCTATCCAGACCCCTAGTCCAGGTTCTTTGTATCGGCCCTGACTAGCTTTGAGTGGTAGACTTGCCTTCGGGCTAGTCGCACACTCTGGATTTTTTCTCCTGCTATTTTACCTTCTTTCTTTCATTTTTATTATATATATTTTTATGTTTTGTTGTTGTTAGGTTAGTTGGCGTCTGGCTTAGCCTAGGTCCTGGCTCGTAGCCTCCGTCTACCGTTGATCAGTTCGTCGCTTCCTCATAGCTTCTCTCTGATCAGTTGGTTTTCGCCTATGGGCCTATATGCTACCGCTTTTCAGTTCTGTTGCTTCCCTATAGCTTCTCTCTGATCAGTTTGGTTGGCCTAGGCTTGGTTACCGTATCTTAGTTTACCGCCTCGTGGTCACTACGTGATCACGAGTCAGCCAGGCGCCTGCCAGTCCCCCTTCCCCCTCTCCCGCTCTCCCATAGAGTCGGGCGGGGGTGGGTCGGTCTGTCCTTGCTCGCCCAGCATGCCCGAGCCTGCCTCCCCCTTCCCCTCCACCGGAGGGGGCCTGGGAGTCCGACAGTCCCTGACTGGTTCCGACCTCTCCGCTTCTCGGCTCGGCCGGGGGTGGTACGTTGTGGGGGGCTCTGGCCTTCCCCCCTCCCCTCCGTTACTTCCTTGTCGCTCCGGGTTAGCGCGAGTCTGTATGTCATCTCGCCCTTCCCTCCTTACTAGAGCTCCTCCCTATCGGAGTCCTGGTATCCAGCGGAAGGGTATAGTCCACCATAGTTGGACCGGAGCATACAATAGGTCTTTACTAACCGTACCGTATTGCTGAGTTACTACACTCCGCTTCACTGGACCTAGTCCGGTTACTTGCATGTAGGTTTAAGTTATCTTTAAGTTTATCTTAAGTTTCTTAAACCATCCCCACCCCTCCCTTAGTATTTACCGGATCTCTCCGGATTATAGCCTATTCAGGCAATGCAGGGAGGGTTATGCCCAAATTTTTTCCGAGCTCCGCCACGTAACGGAGTTCTTTTGTCCTTAGTCTGTAAGTGTTACCCTTTAAGATACTCATGTGTCTTCCCACTTACAGGCCACAACTGTGAGCATCCGGGATGTTCCGCTACACTTCAGGACCCCTGTGGACACGAAGTTTGCCGGTCCCATGCTCCATGCGCGACTCCGCACGGGGACATCCAGGTCTGGTACCATGAGACGTGTACCATATGTTACGATCTGGTGAGCCAGCTTTTGGAAGGCGTAAGTATTCCATCTCCGCATGCCGCTCCGCTTCTTTACTTCTTAAGTTTTCATCATTACTTTAACTTAAGGCATCTAGTTTTAAGTTATATCCTAAGTTTTAGTTTTAAGTGGTTCTTAAATCTAAAATATATCCTCTCTTACAGGCTCCGGCAGTAGAGATACGGCATTGGCTACCCTGCGGGCCTGGTCGGAGGTTTTGGCAAGAACGCCGCCAAGGGTCAGCCCTACATACTGGAGAAGCGTTTAGCTTTGTTAATCTTCCCCGGAGGCAAGGCGACTGGGTACGTCGACCCGGTAGAGGCGGACCCCTCTATTGCCTTTATCCAACAACAGCTGGCGGCCTCCTTGACTGAACAAGACCAGGTATCTCCACGGATGTCGCAACCTGGATATAAATGTTGAACCTATGGTAGGTATAGACGACCTGTTGGTCGAGTAAGTAATGCAGGTACCCAAGGGTCCCCCTTGGGAGTGACTGTTTCTTCTACCCTGCAACTTCACCATCCTTCCCAGGCTTTACCGGTGATGAGTTATATACTCCTCCAGAGGCTTCGGTTAGGCCTAAGATCAAGTCTAAGCATATGACCTTGACTAAGACGTCATCGTCCTCGAAGAAGACGTCCTCGTCTTCTTCTTCGCGTAAGTCTCCGGCTCGTAATCCCGGCCCAGACAGGTCTAAAGGGTCTAGCTCCGGCTCAAAGTCCTCAAAGAGTAAGCCTAAGGAGAAATCCCGCACCGGCAGTATCACCAGTTCCACTACCTTTGGTGCCTATTCAGAGTCTCCCCTCCACCTCCGCAGCAGCTCCGGCTCTGGACACCAATGCTGGCCTGTTGCAACAGGTGGGCGACTTGGTAGGCTCCCTTAAGACGAGTATGGAACATATGATATCTCGCCTGTCGGATAGGATAACTTCTCAGGATACTATTATAGCCGGCCTAAGAGAAGCCCTCTTGCCTCTCCCTCAACCTCTAACACTAGTGGATCTCAGCTTCCCCCGTATGACTCGCTGCCCGCTTTCTCCATGAACAATCCTTGGAGAGTAGCGTCATATGCTCCCTCCAAGATGGTCTCATCTCCATACCGGAGTTTGGAACTCGAAGAATAGAGGACTTCGAGTTCTACCCGGAAGGCCTACAGCCTCCCTTCATAGGCTACGCTAGGCTCACGCCTTCGGCTATGGTTAGAGATGACAGGGTACCAAAGGAGACAGTCCTCTATTCTCGGGACCAGGCCCAACGAGAATGGCTTAGATGTCTAGACGACATGGACTGTTCGAATACCAAGATCCAACCATTCAAAAGTCCCTTTACCATTTTCACGATGGACGAAGGTACCCCGCTCCCTTTCCTTACCAAGATAGCGAGGTCGACCATCTCACAGCTCAGAAAGGGGGAACCCATGCCTCAGCTGAAAGAAGCAGACCCCACTTCTCCGTTGCTCCCGTCAATTGGAGAATTATGGGAGGACTTGCCTAACACTTTCACAGCTGGCAAACTCAAACCTGACTGTGCTATGGAGCAGTTTGGTGAAAAGCTGCCCAGGCTCCCGGATAGTCTTATTCAAGCGGAGTTTGACTCGAAAACACACTAGCCAGGTCAATCAACCTGATGGCTATGTCTGAGGTAGCAACCATGGCTTATGGTTCAGAACCAATTTTTAAGCTTATGACCAAAGCCCTGACTCAAACGGTGCAGTCAGACATGTTCGAGTTTGCCACTGCTAGAACAAATTGCAGAAAGCATGTATTGCTAGAGGCAACCATTCGGCATGAACCGAATAGGTTACTTTCTTCTAACATCTGGGGCGCAGATCTCTTCCCAGGAGGCTATGGTAAAGGAAGTACAAGCAGAGGCTACGAGGTTGAACCAAAGCCTTAAGGACCGTTGGGGTCTTACGGCTAGGAGAAGGCAAGACTTGACACCAAAAGGTAAGGGACAAAGGAAGCCTAGACGTTTCCAACCTTACCAAAAGAAGCAGCCGCGCTTCCCTCAACAAGTTCCTACAGTGCCGTTAGTGCAGACAGCTCAGCCCTCCACGTCTAAAGGTCAATCACAGCCTATTTATGTGATATCCCCTCAGCCTCAACCCTCCACCTCATACGCCATCTCTCCAGCTTACAATCCAGCCTTCGAGAGTCAAGCTTCTCAGAAGTATGACCGCTCGAACAAGGGAGGCAGAGGTAAGCGGTCCTTTCGTGGGAGAGGATCGGGAGGCCCCTTCAATAGGGGAAAGCACTTCAGAGGAGGTCGAGGGGGGGGTTACCAGAACCAATGAGGAACTTCAGGTAGGAGGGAGGCTGTTTCACTTTCGCCACCGGTGGAACTTCAGCCAGTGGGCTCAGAGCATAGTGTCAAAAGGGCTGGGTTGGAGCTGGTTGACGAACCCACCTCCAGCCAGACCTTTCCGTCAACTTCCTTCCAACGAATTGACAGAGTACGCAGAGGACCTCCTTCAGAAAGGAGCTATAGTCAAAGTCAAGAGATTAAAATTTCAAGGTCGCTTGTTCAGCGTCCCAAAGAAAGGCTCAAACAAAAGAAGGGTAATCTTAGACTTGTCCCGCTTAAACTTAGGAGCCATCCGCTGCGACAAGTTCAAGATGCTCACGATCTCACAGGTGCGGACCTTACTTCCCCGTGGGGCCGTCACCACCCTCTATCGATCTTACAGACGCCTACTATCATATCCCTATTGCAAGACACTTCCGTCCGTATCTGGGATTCAAGATAGGAGACCAGACGTTCTCCTTCAAGTAGTCCCGTTCGGGCTCAACGTGGCACCCAGGGTGTTCACGAAGCTAGCGGAAGTAGTAGTGCAACAGCTCAGAGCTCAAGGGATTATGGTAGTAAGCGTATCTCGACGATTGGTTGATCTGGGCCCCATCAGTCGAAGAATGCAACAAGGCCACACTGAAAGTGATCCAATTCCTAGAATATCTAGGATTCAAGATAAACAGATCCAAGTCCAGACTCACCCCAGAGTCAAACTTTCAGTGGCTAGGCATTCAATGGAATCTATCCTCACACACTCTGTCGATTCCATCCACCAAAAGGAAAGAAATAGCGAAGTCAGTCAAGCAATTTCTAAGTCACAAACTAGCATCGAGGAGAGCTCAGGAAAGAATCCTCGGCTCTCTCCAGTTTGCTTCAGTAACGAACATCTTAATGAAAGCCAAACTGAAAGATCTAACCAGGATCTGGCGATCTCGAGCAAATGTCCAGGTCCAGGACAAGCTATCCTCAGTACTCTGATTCTAAAGAACCGGCTTCGGCCGTGGGCAAAAGTCAAGAATCTGTCAGTGTCAGTCCCTCTTCAGTTTCCCTCCTCACCAGGGATTACCATCCACACAGACGTGTCCTTAAGCGGCTGGGGAGGGTACTCCCAGGTCAAAAAAGGTGCAAGGAATTTGGTCACCCCAGTTCCGTCAGTTCCATATAAACGTACTGGAGGCAATGGCAGTCTTCTTGACTCTGAAAAGATTACGCCCACCAAGTACTCCCACATAAAGCTAGTCTGGACAGCGCAGTGGTAGTACATTGCATAAACAGAGGAGGCTCCAAGTCACGTCATCTAAATCACGTCATGATAGCCATCTTCTCCTGGCAGACAAATTCAGTTGGCATCTTTCCTCCACCCACATAGCTGGAGTAAGAAACGTCATAGCAGACGCCCTATCCCGATCAGTACCCCTAGAGTCGGAATGGTCTCTAGACGAGAATTCGTTCCAATGGATCCTTCAAAGAGTCCCAGGGCTACAGGTGGATCTCTTCGTCGCATCACAAGCGAACCACAAACTACCGTGTTATGTAGCCCCCAACCTGGACCCTCTGGCTTACGCCACGGACGCCCTGGCTCTGGACTGGAACAACTGGAGAAGATTTACGTATTCCCTCCAGTGAATCTCCTTATGAAGGTCTTAGACAAACTCAGGACATTCAGGGGTCAAGTGGCTCTAGTAGCCCCAGACTGGCCGAAGAGCAATTGGCTACCCCCTGATCCTGGAACTGGGTCTTCGTCCCTTCGGATCCCCAGTCCCAAGCTCTCCCAGTCAGTACAAACGAAGACTGTGTTCGCTTCCTCAGGGATTCTCAAAACCCTAACTTTATGGATTTCATGAAGTTTGCGGCAAAAAGAGATGCGAATATTGACCCTCAGAATATTCTTTTCCTGGAATCCGATAAAAGGGATTCAACTTTGAGGCAGTATGATGCTGCCGTCAAAAAAGTTAGCAATCTTCCTGAGAGAGTCAGATATCAGAATCATGACAGTTAATTCTGCTATATCCTTTTTCAGATCTTTATTTGAAAAGGGTTTAGCAGCTAGCACGATTACGACAAACAAGTCAGCATTGAAAAAGATATTTCAATTTGGATTTAACATAGACTTGACAGATACCTATTTCTCGTCTATTCCTAAAGCATGTGCTAGACTTAGGCCCTCTGTCAGGCCTACGTCAGTTTCATGGTTCTTAAACGATGTTCTAAAAACTGGCTTCCGAAACCGATAATGACACATGCTCGTTTATGATGCTCCTAAGAAAAACTCTGTTTTTATTAAGCCTAGCTTCAGGAGCAAGAATTTCAGAACTGTCGGCTTTATCCAGAGATCCGGATCATATTCAATTCCTTCCCACGGGGGAAGTGCTACTTTCTCCGGAACGTAGCTTTTTAGCAAAGAATGAAGATCCTTTGATGAGGTGGGAACCTTGGAAGGTACTACCCCTTCCACAAGATGTTTCCCTTTGTCCGGTTTCAACCTTACGATCCTTTCTATCCAGGACCTCCTCTTCCTCATCGGGGCCCCTCTTTAGGAGGGAAAAAGGTGGTACTTTATCCACTAAAGGCATCAGGCAACAATCCTGTACTTTATCAAACAAGCCAATCCTGACTCCTTTCCAAAAGCACATGATGTCAGGGCAGTAGCCACCTCAATTAATTACTTCCAACATATGAATTTTGCTGATTTAAAGAAGTATACCGGATGGAAATCGCCGACAGTGTTCAAACGTCACTACCTTAAGTCCTTGGAAGCTCTGAAATTCCCAGCAGTAGCAGCGGGTAACATAGTTTCCCCTGACTCTAGCTAGATTATAGTAGAAGATTCAGTCCTCCTTTCTACCTGCCTCACCCAACAGTTCGTCTATTCCTGCCTTGTTCATTAACATTTACCTTGTGTCTTAGCTGCTTTATGATTGTATAGTGCCCCCTTTTGTCTGGTTAGGGACACTCACATCTGATTACCATACTGATCTCATAGATGTTATCCCCTTATTTTTATGCTAGGGGATACATCATAATGCAATGGTTACGGGTTTTTGTATATTAAGTCATATACATTCCTAAGATATTTTATTTTTCATTGATCAAATATTTATGTAAATTTATACTAATTGCTATTTCTATTTTTGATACATGTTGTTACACAGATTTATTGTGATAGGTATCATTGTACCTATTTGTATATATGTAAATTACCTTATATTATTAACATAATTAGATTAAGGGTATAATTTAAGCATAATTCTGATTTTGTTTTACTGTGTACTTGTATCTTTTTAGCAATTATATTCATTCTTTATTTTGTATTTTTTATTTGAGACCTATTTTGTTTTTATTATATTTTATTTACTTTGTTTACAATCTTGTGCTGTTTCTCTGGTACGCTTTCGCAGCAAGCGACACGAGCTGAGCCCAGAAAAAGGATTTTGACGTAAGGAAAAATCTATTTCTGGGCGATTGGCTCGTGTCGCCAGCGAAATACCCCCCCCTACCCATCCCTTCGCTCAAGATTGTCTGCTAACTTCAGGATGGCCACTAGAGGCGCAGCAGTCGCAAGCATGGGATGGTGTAGTAGTAGTACGAGCTGCTCCCTCTGTGGGACGGCTCCCCTCTTGGAGGGTTTTTGTAGTGGGAGATTTCTATTGGCATTTGGCTCGTGGTAGTGGTCTCACTCGCCTAGTGTTCATACCGACACCCGTCCTAGAGGGTGAGCGAGTCAGTCATACTGACCTTTTTCTTTATTTTATTTATTCTCTGGTATGTGTTAGTACATTTACCCTAGAAATAATAGATTAAAGGATATTTCGCTGGCGACACGAGCCAATCGCCCAGAAATAGATTTTTCCTTACGTCAAAATCCTTTTTTATCGTACTTATTTGTGTTGTCAGGTCCTTGTATTTCCTTTGATAATTAATGGACATCGGGAGGAGGAAGTTTGCATTCCCTCACTTTTGACGGGTTCCTTCTCAAGACGGAGGAGTGCAGTGACTCAACTCCTTTCACGCCATTCCTTCCTTCGGAATAACTACAGTTTTCGCTATTTCATATATAGATAATTGTCATTATTATTAATAGTTAACTATCTTAATCATTTCATGTTAATTGTTAATTAAATATAATTTGAAGCCTAAAATTGTTTTATTTTACGATTGTTCCATACATTAATTTTATCAAATGGCGCCCCCGGGTGGGCGTGATGGGAAGTGAGTCATTGCCGTTTTTTGTCCTCGTCTTTGTTCCGTTCTCGGCTTGCGTTATTACTATTGAATTTCAAAGTAGCTATATTTGGGCACTCTTATGTACGTGACGTAGAAACCTTTGGTGAAGTGAATATTACAGATCGCGAGATTTACTTTAGGCTATTCATTTCCTGGTGCAACTTTTGATATATTGATCAATCAGAAAAATTGAGTTTGAGAGCATTTTTCGCCTTGCTTTATTGTTATTTTACTGGTTGAAACGATTTAAAGGACTCTGTTGAATTGTCTTGATATTTTTATAAATTTCTAGGGCAACAATTATTGGATCCCAAATTCAAAGTAGATTTTGATGAAAATAATAACAGATTTGGTTCTCCAGCTGTCAGAAAATTTGATTATTTTACTCTTACATTTGCCATAAAGAAAGATCCTTACAAATATATTCAAAATGTCTGTTAACTTAAAACAACTAGTAAGCTCTCGGGGAAATTATAGGGCCAAGTTACTAAAATTCATGGAACAAAGTCTTCCTTTGTTAACAGTCTGTTGAGGAGCGGGAAAATTTAATCCGGGAAGCTCGGACGGCTTCAAGATGAACTGAGTAAACTTGATAAAGTAATCAGAGACCTTAAATGGGAAGCAAACCGTTCTGATGAATCTGTTGCAAAATCAGAGAATGATCAAGAAATTGATGACAGCATTCACTATGAGGACCTTATTTCAGAATGTTTGACGCCGTTATCAAAATTAAATTCTTCACCTTCAAATGTTAAACCAGTAACTAGCATGCTAAAAGTCCAACGCTCCTCTACCCGTTTTTAAAAGCAGTGAAGGTGAAGATTTACAAGCCTTTTTGAAACAATTTGAAGACGTAGCAGAACACTTTGCTACATGATTTTGATAAGTTTTTGCTTCTCAAACAGCAAATTTCTGGGAGGGCTTCAGTATTGCTTGGTTCACTTGATAGTTCACAGCACAAATATTCTGTTGCAAAACCTCTGTTGTTAGAAGCGTTAGCCTCGCCTACTACACGTAAATTTAATGTAATCAAACAAATGTCTAACTTGAAGCTTGATTACCACTCAGAGCCTTTCGAATATATAGTAGAGTCAATTCCATTTATAATTCATTTTCTGACCTAGATATTACAACAAATGATATATTACAGTATTTTGCATGGACCGGCTTAAACGAAAATTTCAAGTCTCACCTAATACAAATTACAAATGAGAATAACCCATCGTTAGCCCTAATTAGAAGTCAATTTTATGAAGCTAACGAACGCTATTTGAATGCTCAAAAGCATTATAAAGCTAGAAGCAAATGTAAAGAAAATTCTTCAACGGACCTAACTAGCATGGCAGCGGCTGTTCAATCAATTAAGTTCAGTAAGTGTTTTTAAAATTTGCCCCTCTGTGTGGATAATATAATCCCATCCACTTCACAAATGCCACTAAGTATCCTACTCCTTCCACTAAGGTTGCACAAATCAAGGCTCTCAAGGGTTGTATAAAGTGTGCAAGAATTGATCATAATGCTGATAGTTGCAAGTTCCATTTTAATAAAAGATATTTTGTGGGGCTTGGCATTTCAGCTTCTTGTGTCTTGAGGAAAAATCCAAAGTACAAGAAAGTAAGAAAAAAGACATTGATCAGAAAAAGCCTAAGGAGAATAAAATTGGAGAAACTTCTTCCAGCGTATCTTGCGTTGATGAGTATAGTGAAATTTTTGAAGCCAAAGATAGCAGTCTTGCAATATTGCCAACATTTTCATGTGTCCTTCAAGGAGGGACAATGCGGTGTATGCGTGACAGTGGTAGCCAGAGCAATTTTATTGTTGTGAAGACAGGGCGAAAGTGAAAACTTGCCTATCACAAAATCTGATATAAGTCTTAAAGTAAAGGGGTTTAATTCTTCTCGTGTATATCATACTAACTGCTATGAGGTAAATTTAGATATTGGAGGCAAGAAAATATTGTATTGAAGCTATAGGTGTCCCAAAATATCCACATCTTTAAAATTACCAGGTTTGGGTTTGGTAGCCAGAAGTTTTTATGATAAAGGTTACACATTGGCAGATCAGTTTATGATGGATGGTGGGGATAATATAATGATTTGGAATTTATTCTTGGCTCTAATTCAGCTTATTGTTTGAAAGAGCAAATCATTGCCTTTGTGAATTTGAGGGTAACATACCTTCTGTGTATTCACAAAACTAGTGCAGGAATGATGTTGCTAGGAAATATAGAACAAATGCAGTCGAATTGAAGTATCTGCCATATTGTCCATCCAATCCTATTTCTGCTCAGTGTATTGGAGTGGAAGAATCACCTAACATTGGTGTGACCTATGGATATTGTACTTAATAGCACTCTTACTCAAACCCACACCCTGAGCCAGACACACAGGTTGGGATTAATTATGTAGTTTTGGACGGAGATGGAGAAATTTCAGATATAAATATACAAAGGGCTGCAGAGAAAGTACTTGATAAGCTTTGCTGTGATACGTTAAGTTATGATTCAGAAAATATTCCGGATGAGTCTGTGGAGACAAATGAGAGAATATCAACTATGTTCTAAAAAATACGAAGAGAAATGATGATGGCAGGTTAGTCATGCCACTTATTTGGAACCATAAGGTTGATCACCTTTTGGCTAAAAATAAAAATTTAGCCACTCAAATTCTTAAAGCAAATTTTAAGAAACTCTCTAAGAATAATAATGGTTATTTGAAAATGATTGACCAAACATTTAGAGAGCAGGCAGATTTGGGAATAATAGAGATAATTGACAATCTTGATCAATATTTGGAAGAGAATCCAAATTACAGTTTTTAGCACATATGGGTGTGTTTAAACCAGAGAGAGACACAAAATGTAGAGTAGTCTACCTCTCAAATTTGTGTGAGAAGAATCGTAACGGTACAGCCTTAAGTCATAACCAGGCCATGTTAAGTGGACCCAGCTTGAATCAGAAAGATCACTAGTGCTCTCTTGCATTTGCGTTTTGATAGTTATTTGTTTTGTTTTGATATTAAAAAGGCATTTTTGAATATATGCTTATTACCACAAGATTCTATTAAACTTTTGTTTTTATTGTAGTGTCTTACCGAACAATTATAGAGCCGTGATTTCCACGAGCGGCAGGATACTAAATTCAAATTTAGCGCGTCGGCGTCGCCAACACTGGTGGTGATGACGTCATCTCCCTCCACTCGCGGGAGAACCAGGTACAACTGCCCAGGTGAATTCAATTCTTTTCCTGCCGGCGTCCGGTGAACATCGGTGGTCGGTGCGGTTGGATGACTTTGCTTCGCTTTTTTTTCTTGTGGAATTGATCTTCGGAATTGGTGAAGTACTCTTTTTTGGCGTTGTTGTTATTTTGCTTTTTTATTTAGGCGTTGCCATGTCGGATTCTAGTCCGTCGGGCGGGAGTTAGGTTTTTGCATCTCAGGATGTAAAAACTAGATTATCCAAGTTAGAATATGATTCTCACACTAAATGTGTTAGTGTAGGGGACAGGGTTGTTCAGCAGATCGAACATGTAACGAGTGTAGTGATTGGACTGATTCTCAATGGAAGTTTTTTAGTTCATACTCGGAGAAATTAGCTAAAGACAGAATTAGAAAAGCAGCGCTTAGGGAAAGTAGACTTAGCTCTGCTTCGTCTTGCGATGCATCTGTTCCTTCTGTTTCTCCTCAAATTGTTATGTCTCCTTTAACTACACCTCCTATTCCTCCTACTAATCCCACTTCTCCGGCTTCCCGTGTAGTTTCTTCCGACACCATTGCCAGTCTGGAATCGAGGTTAGATCAGAAATTTTCGGTACTAGCGAATACGGTTTTGCAACTTGGTAATTCAGTTAAGACGTTTTTTGGAGAAAGCGGCCTCAGGTAAGAGTGTAGTTGAGGGTGCGTCTGTCTGTCCTGACACGTCTCCTAGACAAAGGTCACTGTCCCAGCTCCCCCGCACCGGGGAGAAGACATACCGGAAGTCCAAGGGAGTCGATCGGGATTTGCCACAGACAGGCGCCTCTCTTGTTGAGCCTGTTGCGCCTCAACAGGGCTCGGTTAAGCGTTGGAAAGTGTTGCGGTCAGACGCCTTTCGAATGATTCAAGCGATTCGTCTCCGGTCGCGCGGCGCTCTTGGCGAGATTCGCCCGTTTCGCGTCCCTTAAAGAGGAGGCGTTCAGGCGCCGATTCTTCGCCTCCTCCAGTCAAGCGGTATAAGGAGCCTGAGAGTAGGGTTGCGCCGCGGCCGTTAGCGGCTCGTTCGTCGCCTCAATCTGTGCCTTTTTCGGCTCCATCTACTAGTAGAGATTGGTGGTTTTAGCGCTGTAGCTAGCAGTTCTAAGGGTGTTTCTTTAGGCGCTTTTTTCGTCTGTTACGCCTGATGCGCCTGTTTCGCCTCGAATTTCGGCGGCTCCTCCGAGCGAGGCGCAAGTAGTTTTTCCGCCTCCTGCTGAACATTTAGGCTCTTTCCAAAGCCTTCGTTAACTGTTTTTGATTCGTTCTCTGGCGCCTTTTGCGCTAAGCAGTTAGAGATGTTAACCAACTGGATGAATGAGTCCAAGGGTGGTTCGAAACCTTCAGATCCGGTTGTAGTTCCGTCTACTCTTCGGCGGTATCGGAGAATGAAGAAGAAGTAGAGGAGGAGGATTCACATCACCTCTCGTGTTATTCACGTCTCCTTAGATTTCTTCTGGTATCTTATCCAGATTATTTTGAGAAAGCGGCTCCGCGCTCTCCACTTCGACTTTTTTGATGAGGAGGAAAACTTCAGACCCTCTCCTCCAAAACTTGTTCTATCTAAAGCGGTTAGACATTCGTTGAAAGAGACGGAGAAATGGATGTCTATGAAAAGAGACTTAGGGAAGGCTCTTTGCTTACCCTCCCTCTAAGTTGCTTCGTAAGAGGTATAGGTTTTTATGTAACTGGGAAGCTCCTTCTCTGGGAGTTTCTGCCTCCTCCCAGGGAGACTTCTCCAGTTTAATCGACTCCTCTAGAAGATCTGCTTTCGCCGCAGCGAAAGTTTTCTTTACAGCGCCTGAGTTGGACCACGTTGTAAAGAATCAATTTAAACTTTTGGAAGTCTTTAGCTTCCTTGATTGGACTATTGGCGCTTTAGCGGCCAAGATCGAAGACTGTCCTTCTCTTTCCCAGGAGTTAGCGGAGGATTGGATTGGTGTTCTGTCCTGTGCGGACAAATCCATTAGGGATGGATGTGATGAGTTAGCTTCGCTCATCGCCTTTGGTACCCTTAAGAAAAGGCAACTTTGGTGCTCCTTTGCTTCTAAAAGGGTTACGTCCCAACAGAAGTCTGCTCTCTTGTTTGCTCCTTTTGTGAAAGATAACCTCTTTCCAGACGATGTAGTGTTGTCAATTGCGTCTGCGCTAGATAAGAATCTACTTCGGATTTACTGGCACAGTCTACTAAGAGACCTAAAGCTCCTGTGGAGACTGTTCCTTCGGTTTCTCCTCTGGCCCAAGCGCCTTTTCGAGGGAGAAAACCCAAGCGCTTCTTTCGGCCGAAATCGAATTTGCGACCTCAGTCTAAGGCCTCGGCCAGGAAGGTTAACAAACCTTCCAAATGAAAGCTCGGTTCTTCATGCACCGTGGGGAGCCAGGCTGCTCTGTTTTGGGAGGAATGGGAAAACAGAGGAGCAGAAGCCTGGGTAGTGCAAGTACTCAAGTTCGGCTATGTATTCCTCTTTCGTTTCTACCTCGCTCTCACCTGTGCCAATTCCACACCCAGGCATACTCTCCGGGCTCAGACAAATTTCTGGCGCTAGCGCAGAAGTGGAATCGCTTGTTCTCAAAGAGCGATAGAACAGATAGAAGGGGATTTTTTCCTCCAGGCTTTTACAATCGCCTTTTTGTAGTTCCCCCAAGTCATCAGGGGGGCTGGAGGCCGGTTTTGGATGTGAGCGCCCTGAACTTGCATGTCCAGAAACCAAAATTTCATATGGAGACCACTCGGTCGGTTCTGGAGTCCATCAGACAGGGGGATGGATGGTCTCTCTGGACATGCAAGACGCTTATTTTCACATTCCGATACATCGCGAATCTCGGAAGTACCTGAGGTTCATGTTCTAAGGCAAGGTGTTTCAATTTCGGGCGCTTTGCTTCGGACTAGCGACCGCGTCCTCAAGTTTTCACCAGGGTTCTATCCCCGATAGGAAGCTTGGCTACACATATTAGAGTAACGAATCCCCCTATCTGGACGTTGGCTTCTCCGGTCGGAATCAGAGAGTCGGTGCATGAAGGACCTTGGAACAACTCTGGATCTTGCCAGAAATTTAGGATTTCGGTCAACAAACAAAGAATCCCAGTTGGTTTCCATCTCAGAGCATCCTTTATTTGGGGATGATTCTGAATGCTCAAGTTTTTCGGGATTTCTGTCCCCAGAAAGGGTCAAGGCTGTCTGGAGACAGTTCAGGAGTTCTTTGGACAAAAAGGTAAGTTCTGCCAATCATGGAATGAGGCTCCTGGGCAAATTGACGTCAGTGGGAAATTGTGACGTTGGAAGACTGCCCACATGAGACCTCTGCAGTTTTTTCCTGAGAGCCTCTTGGTGCAGGAAGACACCAGACTCGATTACCTTTCCTGTCACAGATCAAATAAAAGAGGACCTAAGGTGGTGGCTCTCTCGAGCAAGGTTGGAAGAAGGGTTAGATTTACGACCCATCCTCCCGAACCTACAGTTCTTTTCCGACGCATCGGACACAGGTTGGGGAGCCCTACTGGGAAATCAACGGACTTCAGGAGCTGGTCGGAGAAGGAGAAGAAGTTCCACATAAATGTAAAGGAACTGTTAGCAATTTTCTTAGGGCTCAGACAGTTTCGGAGCTTAGTAGAAGGCCCGAGTAGTGGCAGTGCATTCCGACAACTCCACGGCTCTCTCGTACGTGCGGAAAACAGGGGGGGACTCAGTCTTTCTCTCTGTACGAAGTAGCCAAGGATCTCCTCCTGTGGTCAAACGAAGCGAAGGTTCAGCTAGTCCGAGATTTGTTCCGGGAAAGATGAACGTCCTGGCGGACGAGTTAAGTCGTCAACAGCAAGTGTTACCTCTGGAGTGGACTTTGGACAACAGATTGTCAGAAACTTTGGCGCCTTTGGGGACGACCGTCAATAGACCTGTTCGCGACATCGAGGAACAACCGTCTTCCTCTCTTTTGTTCTCCAGTCCCAGATCCTCTAGCTTGGTCGGTGGACGCAATGCTGTTGGATTGGTCGGGTCTGGAAGCTTATGCATTCCCTCCGTTCGGTCTAATAAGAGAGGTGCTGAACAAGTTCATGTCGCACAGCAATGTAACGCTAACGTTAATCGCTCCCTTTTGGCCCAGGAAAGAGATGGTTCCGGACCTTCTCCAGTTGTTAGTAGACTTCCCCAGACTTCTTCCTCCAGAGAAGTGGCTTCTCAAACAACCTCACTTCAAGAGGTTCCACCCAAAACTTGTCCGCTCTAGCTCTGACAGGGTTCAGACTGTCCGGAATCTTGTCAGAGCGAAAGGATTTTCAAGAAGAGCTGCAGAAGCTATCGCTCGTTGTAGGAGAAGTCTTCTAACAAACAATCTATCAAGGGAAGTGGAGAATCTTCAGAGAGTGGTGTAGAAGTGCTAAAGTCTCTACTTCTGCGACCTCTTTAACAGAAATAGCAGATTTTCTTCTATTTCTTAGGACTCTAAGAAACTGGCTCCTTCGACGATCAGAGGATATAGAGCCATGCTCTCTTCGGTTTTTCGACATCGAGGTTTGGATATTTTCCTCCAATTCAGATCTGTCGGACCTCATTAGGTCTTTCGAAACCACTAAGCTCCCGCAAGATACAGTGGCTTGGAACTTAGATGTGGTGCTTAAGTTCCTCATGGGGCCACCGTTTGAGCCTTTGAAGTCGGCTTCACTCAGGAACTTGACTAAGAAGGCACTCTTTCTTATTGCACTAGCTTCTGCTAAGCGTGCAGCGAATTGCACGCTATAGACAAAAGAGTCGGTTTCTCTCAAGGCAATGCTGTATTTTCGGTATCTTTGACCTTTCTAGCCAAAATGAGAATCCTTCTAATCCTTGGCCGAGGAGTTTTGTGGTAAGGAACTTATCTGATTTGGTTGGACATGAGGAGAAAGGCTCTTATGTCCAGTCAGGGCTATTAAGCAGTATCTGTTTGCCACTAAGGGTATCAGAGGACAATCTTCTAAGCTCTGGACCTCGGTTCAAAATCCCTCTCGTCCTCTTCTAAGAAGCTATATCGTTCTTTATTAGAGAGCTTATCAGGGAAGCTCACTCGCAGTCCGAGAACGACAATCTTTCCGTTCTGAGAGTTAAAGCTCACGAGGTTAGAGCAGTGGCAACTTCTTTAGCATTCAGAAAGAATTTATCTTTAGCTTCGATTCTTCAGAGCACGTTCTGGAGATCGAATTCGGTTTTTTTTGCGAGTCATTATCTCAAAGAGATAGAAACGGTTTTCGAGAATTGTAAAACGTTAGTCCGGTGGCGGTTTCTGGCATGGTGTTGGGAGAAACGGCACAGGGGTCGTCACCTCTATGCTAACTTTTCACCTTGAATAGGTTGTCGAGTTCAAGGAAGCTGGGGGTACTGAGTACCTGGGATGATTACTCACCAGTCTGTTAGGTCAGATTTTACAATGGTTGGGTATATATGTTTTTAAATCTGGTGTTGGTGACAAATGTTTTGTATGATTGAATTTCTGGTCTTAGCCCAGGGCAAGGGCAATCTTTGTTGTTACTATCCTCCGTCAGTCAGCCTTGACTCGCTTGAACTACGGAAGGATTCACTCCTGTAGAGGCTAACTTTGGGCAAATTCCAATTCCTCTACAATGTAAGAAAGAGCAACCGACCAGAGGCAGTAACAGTCTGCTGTAGCTCTCTTACCAAGGTAAGGTACAACAGACACCTTGAGTGTTTACTGGTATTGCAATAAATGTAACCATTTAAAAATACTAGTGGTCCACTGAATCCCACCTTCCATAAATGTGTAATCAGCTCTATAATTGTTCGGTAAGACACTACAATAAAAATGAAATTTTCATTATTAAAATGAAGTTTTATTGTATACTTACCGAACAATTATGATTATACCCACCCTCCTCCCCTTAGGTGGACGGACGGGCAGAAAGAATTGGATTCACCTGGGCAGTTGTACCTGGTTCTCCCGCGAGTGGAGGGAGATGACGTCATCACCACCAGTGTTGGCGACGCCGACGCGCTAAATTTGAATTTAGTATCCTGCCGCTCGTGGAAATCACGGCTCTATAATTGTTCGGTAAGTATACAATAAAACTTCATTTTAATAATGAAAATTTCATTTCTCTGGTACCGAAATATAAGCAAAGGCGACTACACCATTGTCGGATATCAGTCAAAGCGTCTCCCATTTGGTCTTGTCTGCTACCATGCTTGTTGTTATTGGGCTTATATAAAATTTTGATACTCGATACCGAGGGAGGATTCCAGTGAGGTGAAAGACCAACTTAAAGAGACACATTTATGCTCTTCTTTATATGGACAATGGAGCGATAAGTGCAAATGATTCCAGTAAATTGAAATGGTCTATTGATAGGTTAGGTTTAATATTTGAGCCATATAAATTTTATTTACAGCAATATGTGACAAATAACACTGATATTCAAGCTGATATCGACAAAGATCAGGAAGAGAAGACTCCAGATGAGGTGAAACTTTTGGGCCTAAAATGGAATCGAATAAAAGATCATTTGTTAACGAAACCACTAAAACTAGATTGTAAAGCCACTACAAAGAGACTTATTTTGAAAAATCGATAGCATCACACTATGACATATTTTGGGTTAACTATGACCATTAATGAATAGGGCTAGATCATTCCTTCATGATCTACAGTGTAATTCTAGTCTAGACTGGGATCATAGGTTGTCTGAGGAATTACTTCATGAGTGGAAGAAAATATGTAACAGGTGAATGCCAATCCTAATGTCAGTGTTTTCAAGATTTGTTGGTAGAAGAGACGAGTCTTATAACCTAATTGGCGTTTTGTCGACAGCAGCAAATCCATTTACGGATCAGTAATGTATATTCAGAACGTTAACGGTGGTCAAGTAAGTTTTTTGATGGCCAAAAACCGGTTTGTGAATCGACAACTGTCAACCAAGAGCATTCCATCCTTGGAATTTCAGGCAATAGCTCTAGGCACAGAAATGCTTATTGATCTTTATCAGGAACTCTCAGGTCCATCCTGTATGTGTCCTGTTAACGTTGTTGGTTTAACATTCTACTCAGATAGCATGGTGTGTCTGTCTGGATTAATTCTTATGTCCATAAAAATGGATAAGATGAGCAAAAGAAGTATTTTATTCTCAATAGACTTGATCATATTTAGTAGAACGTATGTGAAAGTTCATCCAATAACGTTCCAATTTGTCTCTGGTATTGAAAACCCTGCGGACTATGTGACACGACCAGTGTTTCTTACAATATTTTAATTAAGTCAAATTACTTTTCTGGGCCTAATTTTCTTACCTCACCTTGTGATGCTCAAAAGAGTCTGGATGATACGCTGGCAATTCTAGTTCCTAATCCTCTTGCAAAGCCAAATAAAGTGATCTCGACTTTGGTGAATGTGGAGAGCTCTGGTGATTGGTGCCCCTAGAAGTGGCTCGGAACATTTAGAACTGTTGAACAGGTGTTCCAGCTTCCGTAAGCTGGTTTCCATTCATCGGTGTGTTTCCTCGGGTTCATTAATAAACTGAGATCTCGACTGAATGGTAGGAATTTGCGTAGAGTTTATCCAGAACTCTCTGATGAGGAACTATACTTACAGGCAAGAAGAAACATTATCCGTGAGGATCAAAGGATTAATTTTCCGGACATATTTGAATATTTTGAAAGCTGTAATAAGGCAGCCTATACAGTTCCTAACCTTGTTAGTCAGTTAAATATTTATCTTGACAGCCAGGGTATCTTGCGTGTAAAGAGTAAATTTTCAAGATTCAAAGATGATGAGACCTTGCGTTTCCCAATTCTTTTGGCTAAAAATAGTAGGCTGACTAGACTGATAATTTTAGACCTTCATAAATTGCACCTTCATGCTGGATGCTACAGACTTTTGACTGAATTAAGGAAACAATTCTGGGTACCCTGTTATTTTTCTGTTGTGAAGAAGGTTCTCAAGACTGTATTACGTGCAGAAAAATTAACAACGTACAATAAAGTTAAATCAGTCTCCATACAAAGAATTTAGGCTAAATCCTCCAAACATCCCATTCCGGTCCATATTTCTTGATCATTTGGGACACTATTTTGTGAAATATAATGGAAGGAATATCAAAGTTTGGATTCTATGCATTACATGTCTTTGGACTCGAGCCATGAATTTAAAGATTTGTTTCGATCTCGGCACTAAGGAATTTTGAGGGCTTTGCAGCTTCATTCCTTTTGAATACGGTATATCCACCTCAATCTTGCATATCAGACCATGGATTTGTCTTCATTTGTTCGCTGGCGGCAAACAACCATAATCAAGGACCTCCTAAGAGGCCCTGAAATACAAACTTATTTTGAAGAACATGGTGTGAAGTCTTTCACATTTGATCATTATGCAAAAGGATGCCATCCTTTAGGTGGACTAGTGGAAATTTGTGTCAAAATGGTAAGGCAGTTGCTGAGGTGTTCCATCAAGAATTATGTTCTCGATCACCGAGGACTTTGAATCATGGGGTCACAGATAATCATATGGTTAACAGACGTCCCATTGCCTTCCACGAGGCTCTTCGTGACGAAGGCAGCGAGACTATACCAGATCGATTACGCCAGAGAAGCTTATTCACGGGTTTGGAGCTTATGTCTGTAAATCTCATTCCCGGAGTTGAATCCCGTGGACCAGATAAGGATCCTGACTGGTCGACAAATGTTGATGCCGTGAGTAAGGCTCAAGAAAGCTATATGAAACTCAATAGGATAAGAAATGCCCTTAATGAAACTTATCATTCAGAATTTTTGAATACTTTGATGAAACAGGCCGTAAATAATAAGAGTAGGTATAAACCTGTTACTCATCACAGACTTAATAAGGGTGACATTGTCTTGGTGAAAGAAGAAAACATTAAACCTATCAATTTTCCTATGGCTGTTGTCAAGGATGTAACAATCATATAAAGGTGAAGTCACAGATGCTATTCTTATGAAAGGAAACACTAGGGAAAATATAAAACGCCACGTGACTTCTCTAATTCCAATTTTGAGTCGAAAGGAGATGTCCTCCAATACTGAAGAGCAAATTAGTCGGGACCTAATTCTGAACTCTGGTCCAAGTGTAGGAAACAGGAAATGAATCCAGAATAAGAAGGAAAGCTCAAGGCGAGTGAGGGAAAAACTCGAAGATTCTGTCTGATAGTTGAATCTAGCGAGTTTTTGTATATAAATTTGTATATATATATTGCATATGATATGTTCTTTATAGAATAATTTGGTGATGGGTAAGAATTAAGCTAAACTCTGATATTTAGTTTCAGTATTTCCACAAGTAATTTGAAAATAACCTGAACCCCCCTTCCGATGAATGAAGCAAAAAATAAGCCTATCATATTTCCCTTTTTATTTTTGATTAAGAAATAACCTGATTTATTAGTAAATTTTTGTCATATTTTTTTTTTCAAAGTATGATGATTTTTAAAATTTAATGTTACGATGTTCTTAGGTCTCACCCGACTAAAATAGTAATAACCTTTGTAAAAGTGCTTGCATTATGCTCGTTTACGATCAACAAGCCCATACGGTCGTTTGAGATCTCGGAGCATCGTCTGTTGGTTGACGAAGGAAGTAAAGGCTCCCCGCAGTTACTGATTTCTTTCAGTTGGAGTTGGAGAGTTGATTGGTCGGTGTGCACCAGGACAGTCAGAGAATCAGTTGGTGGTGTACAATATTACTTCATCCGATTCATTATCATTAATATGGCAAGCTAAAACCTTAGCAGCCGAGGATGGCTCATGGACTTGGACGTCAGAATGGCAGCAAGCTTAATAACACCTTTTTTCCGAGCTACGTATAGTCCATTCCACCACGGGACTTTGGAATACTCACTTCAGCGGATCGGGACTAATGAAGATGTGAGTACAATGAGTTTTGATGCAAGTTCAATGTACTTGTCCGCTTCATTAGTTTAAAGTTTTTTTCGTATCAAAGCTTTGATCCCCCATCACGCTCATTAAATAAATTAAAAGGACCTAAAGAATATTTAACATCAAATTTATCATTATACTTATCTCATTATTCAGTGCTATCCGATAACGAATTTTTATATTTCTCTTTCATTTGTTTTTACGTAATTTATCAAATAGAAAGGGATGTCGAATAGTTAATTTTCTTCTACGTAATTTAATACACGTGTTGCAGATTTTTTTTTCGACCCTTTATCATTTCTTAATTTGCTTTATATGTATAATTTTTATCGTACTTATTTGTGATGTCAGGTCCTTGTATTTCCTTTGATAATTAATGGACATCGGGAGGAGGAAGTTTGCATTCCCTCACTTTTGACGGGTTCCTTCTCAAGACGGAGGAGTGCAGTGACTCAACTCCTTTCACGCCATTCCTTCCTTTGGAATAACTACAGTTTTTCGCTATTTCATATATAGATAATTGTCATTATTATTAATAGTTAACTATCTTAATCATTTCATGTTAATTGTTAATTAAATATAATTTGAAGCCTAAAATTGTTTATTTTACGATTGTTCCATACATTAATTTTATCAAATCTCTTGTTCCTGTCCTACTAGATCTGAAAGACCCATCATTTCAAACGACCTTGGCCATGGATGAGCTGGAATTCTGTTCTGGCCCAAGAACCACCTGTTGAAAAGAGCAAACCGCTTTGTCATGTTTCCAACCAATATGTTTGCTAATTGCTTGCAGCTCACTCACCCTTTTAGCTGTGGCCAATGCCACTAAAAAGATGGTCTTTTTTGTGATATCTCTCAACGAAGCTTGATCCATCGGTTCAAACTTACTAGTTCCTAAAAATTTCAGGACCACATCGAGATTCCAGGAAGGCGCTCTGTATTGGGGCTCCTTCCTTGTTGCAAAGGACCTTATGAGGTCTCTCAGATCTAGATTATTTGTAATATCTAGACCTCTATGTCTAAATACGAAGCCACATACTCCGATACCCTTTAATCGTCTGAGTTGACAATTTTATTTCCTTCTTTAAGTATAAAGGAAGTCGGCAATTTGGGTCACAGAGGTACTGGATGAAGAAATCTTCCGACTCTTGCACCACTTGCGAAAGATTCCCCACTTCGCCTGGTACAACTTAATAGTAGAGGCTCTTCTAGCTCCGGCCACCGCTCTGGCCGCCTCTCTAGAAAACCCCCTCGCTCTGACAAGTCTTTCGATAGTCTGAACGCAGTCAGACCAGAGCGAGGGTGTTCTTGTGGTACCTGTTGAAGTGAGGCTGTTTGAGTAGATCTACTCTTGCTGGAAGTGTCCTTGGAACATCTATTGTCCATTCCAGTACCTCTGTGAACCAATCTCGGGCCGGCCAGTATGGAGCTATGAGAGTCATTCTTGTCCCTTGACTCTCCCTGAATTTCTTCAAAACCTTCCCTAATATCTTGAATGGGGGAAAGGCGTAGACGTCTAGCCCCGTCCAATCTAGAAGAAAAGCGTCTACTGCGACTGCTTGACGGTCTGGGATGGAGGAAGCAATACGTCGTCAATCTCTTCGTCATTGCTGTCGCAAACAAGTCTACTACTGGGCGACCCCATAATTTCCACAGACTCTGGCATACTTCTAAATGAAGCGTCCATTCTGTTGATAGAAGTTGACCTTCCCTGCTCAACAGGTCCGCTCTCACATTCTTCTCCCCTTGAATGAATCTGGTGAGAAGGGTTACGTTTTCCTTCTCTGCCCAAAGAGAGATTGAATGTGTCCCTCCTTGTTTGCGGATGTACGCCAGAGCTGTGGTATTGTCCGCGTTGACTTGTACCACCTTGTTGCGAATCACCGCGTTGAACTCCTTCAAGGCCAAGAAAATCGCCATCAGTTCCTTCCTGTTTATATGCCAAGCCGTTTCTCCTTGCTCCAACGACCTGAAACTTCTTGAAGTCCGAGAGTCGCTCCCCAGCCTGCGTCCGAGGCGTCTGAGAACAATACATGGTCTGGGTTCTTTTGCTGGAGAGACGCTCCCTTTGCTAACTTCCCCGGAGTTAGCACCACCACTTTAACTCCTCTTTGATCTTGCGAGGAATTCGAAACAGGAAGGAATCTGGTTGCGATTTTCTTGGCCAGACTTGGTTCAAAAATATTTGTAGGGGTCTCATGTGAAGCCTTCCTAGAGAAACGAACCGTTCCAGGGACGAGAGTGTCCCCAGTAAGCTCATCACTCTCGTGCTGAACATTGTTCTTTCTCTAGAAAGGCTTGCACTTTCCGGATGCACAGATCTTGTCTGTTGGGAGACGGAAAAGCCCGAAAGTCACTGAGGAGATCAGAATCCCCAAATAAACTAGCTCCTGACTGGGGTTCTATTCGACTTTTCTAAGTTCACCATCAACCCTAACTCTTTCGTTAATGTTAACGTCATTTCTAAGTCCTCCAGACATTGCTTTCTTGATTGGGCTCTTATGAGCCAATCGTCCAGGTATAGAGACACTCTTATTCCTAGAATGTGTAGCCACTTGCGCCACGCTCGCCATCACTCTTGTAAAAACTTGTGGGGCTGTGCAGATCCAAAACAGAGGGCTTTGAACTGAAAAAACCCTGTCTGGATCACAAATCTCAGGTACTTCCTGTATCTTGCATGAATTGGGATATGAAAATATGCGTCTTGAAGGTCCAGGGTGAACCATCCAGTCCCCTGGACGTACCGCTTGCCAGTACTGAATCGGTCGTCTCCATCGTAAATTTTGTTTTCTCCACAAATAAATTGAGTTGACTTACGTCCAGTACTGGTCTCCATCCCCCCGAGGATTTGCTACTAAAAACAGCCGGTTGTAAAATCCCGGAGATAAGTGATCCAGAACAGGTTCTATTGCTCCTTTCTTGAGCATAGAAAGAACTTGTTCTTGTAGTGCTTCTGTTTCCCTGGATCGCTGTAGTGAGCTCCCAGCTCTCTTGGCGATGTCGCAAGAGGCGGTCTCTTTAGAAAAGGGATCTTGTAACCTTCTTTGGCCACCTTGACTACCCAAGGATCTGCTCCCTTTTCTTGCCAAATCTCCCAAAACTTCTGGAGTCTGGCACCTACTGATGTCTGAAGGACTTGCTGTTCATTGTTTAGTACTGGGTTTCGAACCCCTCTTGGACGGAGCTCTTCTTGCTCTGAAGGCCGGACGAGAGAAAAGGACTTGCCTCGAAAGGGCTGACTAGCTTGCCTTGATTCCTTAGGAGTCTTCTTAACTACCTTGTTGGGTAAAAATTTCCTTACCGAGGAAGTTAACAGATCCTGCGTCGCCTTCTGAGTTAGGGAAAGCGAAATATCCTTGATAATATCCGCAGGAAACAATTGCTCCGAAAGTGGGGAAAAAAGCAATTCGGATTTCTGGGCGTTAGCCAAACGCCCTTAGCAGCAAAAGAGCATAGGAGTGACCTTTTCTTTAAAACTCCTGCGGTGAAAAGAGATGCCAATTCATTCGCTCCATCCCTTAAGGCTTTGTCCATGCAGGACATAATACTGCTTGGGAGTTGAGAAGCCGTTGCTTCATTATCTTCCACTGTTCGTCCCAGAGCTCCCAAGGACCAATCCAGAAAATTAAAAACCTCGAAGGTCCGGAAAATCCCTTTCAAGAGATGATCTAATTCTGATGGAGACCACCACACTTTGGCCGAATTCAAGGCATGTCTGCGGGAACTGTCCACAATGTGGCAAAAATCCCCTGGGAGGAGGCAGGCACTCCCAGGCCGAGATTTTCCCCTGTCGCATACCAAATTCCGGACTTCGATACCAATTTGGCAGGAGGGGAAAAGAGAACACAGTCTTGCCCGCTTCCCTCTTTTCCTTCAACCACGTATCAATTCTTTGAAGAGCCTTCTTAGCCGTAATCGAAAACTTCATCTTCAAAAACGAGGACTTCTTCGGAGTTTTATTCTTGGAGAATTGAGAAAGGGGTGATGTCGGAGCTGCAGGCTGAAAATCCCCTCCAAAAAGTGAAAGAAGGCAATTCGTCAATTTCTTATAATCTGAAGAAGGTGCTTCACCTTCTTTTTCTTCCTCAGATTCTAAGTCTTCTATTTCCTCTTCTGCCGAAGACACATCCTGTAAACCCAGGTCTTGCTGCAGAAAATCTCCAACCTCGCGTGAAGAAACCTGCTCCTGCCGCCTGCGTCCTGCGTCCTTCTGAGCTCCGAGGTTGCGTCCTGCGTCCTGTTCCGGAAGCTTGCGTCCTGCGTCCTGCTCCGAAAACTTGCGTCCTGCTTCCTGTTCTCGTAACTTGCGTCCTGCGTCCTGCTCCCGTAACTTGCGTCCTACCAGAGACTCCGAAGCCTGACGAGAAGGAGGCCAACCATCATGCGTCCTCTTAGACGACTTGACTGGGAGAGATGCGTCCTTACGCCTTGTAGGAGGAAGTTCCGATGTTCCCCACGATTTAACCAAATCGGCTAACCTTCCTTGCATCTCTTCAAGGAAGTTCCTAGTCTCTGCTTCCTGGCGTGAAGTCTGAGCAAGCGGAGAACGAAGACGAGACGGATCATCAACACGAGAAACTCGATCTTGAGTTCTACGATAAGGGGAAAAGATATCGGAGAGACTGCTCCGTATTCAGAAGGAGAGCTCCTATACCGAGAACCGTCGTACACATGAGGTCTTGCGTCTGTTTGTCTTGACTTAAAAGGATCTCCTCCTTTTAATCGGAACCACCTCTTCCTCATCACTAGAAGAGAAAATCTCGGGACTACTCCACCGTTCTTGCGGGTAACGCTCATCTTGAGAAGACGTAGGTCTATGCGTCCTCTTCAGAGGACGCGAAACTTCCGCATAACGTCCATACCTGCCTGACGCAGCACTATCTGTCGAGGAAAAACACTTCCCAGTGTCGCCTTTTCTATGGCGCACTGCTGCAGCCTGGGACGCAACAGGACTGCCTGAAGGGAACGACTGATCGTAAGGGAACCCCTCTCGCCTCCCTTCGACTGTCGACATGCCTTCTCCCTTGGGTCTGGGAGCTTGGCAGAGGTCTAGGTCTAGGAGCACGAGTGAGACGATCAGCCGCCCCTCCACTACACTGACACTTTCAATCGTACCCACTTTGTCTGTAAGACGCTGAATCTGATCGCCCATTGACGCAAGGGCGGCAAACACTTTCACAATATTAGTATCCTCAGAAACAGCAGCGGGCGCAGGAGAGACCTGAGGAGAAGGATTAACAACTTCTACTTGGGAAGAAGGGGGAGAAATAAACAGAATTATTCAAGGCCTTACCTAGAAGAACCTGACCTCTCACTCCGAGACACGATCTTCTTACTCTATCCTTTTCAAGTCTCTCAACATATTTGGTGAAAGTCTTCCATTCTTTCTCATTTAAACTTTCACACTCATTACATCTATTGTCCCAAGTACACAAAACCTCTCTACACTTCTTACATAGTGTGTGAGGGTCTACCGAAGCTTTCGGTAGTCTCACCTTACACCCTTCTTTCATACACACTCGAAATACTATACCAGAATCAGACATTATAATAACTTCCAATCGCGATTGCCAATCCAACTTTCCAATACGATACCCAATAAACCATCCAAGTACAGCGAAAGTCAGCTAACGAGTTTCGAATTCTAGCAGGGAACCAACAACGATGTTGCCGGTTCAGTGGCAGAAAAAAATCTGACGAAAATGGGAATGATTCCGAGCACCAGCGCCACGGGAGCGGGGTGGCGATCACCTGAACTACCAGTGATCTAGCGGTTGCCGCGAGTTTTGAAAATTCTGCCAGTGCGAACAGAGAATATAGCTATATATATACCTGCCAGGTAAGTGTCATACATGAAAATGACAGGTGAATGACCAGCTGACTGTGAAGACTGAGTATTTTATCTATATTGCAAATAAAGAGAAGGCCATAACTGTGCATGCAAACCTAAGTTTGGTGAGAAAAATTTTATTTTAAACCACTATCGCATCCTCGACTTTAAAATACATAAGCTATACAATATTTTCTATGTTTTAATGTGCTTTCAACTTTTCTGATGTTTGTTTCATTAGCAAAAAATACAACCAGCTTACCTAACCAATGGTATCTGGTCCTTATCCTAGAGTATGATAGTTTGAAAACATTCCAGAACACTTACCTTAATCTGAATGAAAACATCATCAGGATTAGGTCTTTGTATCTGACTCACTTTATGCCTTCCGTTCTACCTAGCCTATAGGTATAGGCTAGGGTAGATGACCGACCGGTGACATAGCGCCCACCTTTCTCGGAATGTAGCCACTTCCCGAAAAAGCTCTTGAATTATGTCATTATTTTGTAATTTAGGAAAAAACACTTATTTTGAAAGGCACATACAGGTCTCGGTGTGCTGCCAGGACGGGCCACAACTCTTGACTGATGCTCATGGCAGCATTTTCAAATACTTTTTCGGGAAGGTGGCCGCTTTTTTGCCGTTCGGTTATTTACTCTATATGCCAAAAAACCCCACTTCCCTTGTGTGGTCCCTTGAATTGTAGGATATACCTAAGGGTAGGGTTCAATAACTCATAAGTAGTATCAGAAATGTTCAAAGCACACATCAGGCTAAAACATTGGGAAAAGATATTTTCAAGTCTAAATTGCAATACAGGAGTGACGTAACGTAAATACATTTGGTTAAGATGCAAACCTATACCTACTTTGCATGCCTGCTGGGCTGTCATATCCTTGCCCTGGTAGATCTAGGTAATAACTCCATGTCAGGTATTCCTTTGGAAATTACAGTTTCCTATAGTATTTGGGTTGCTTAAGAATTTACCGTTAGTTTTTGGGGGTCGACTGTAATTAACCCCCAGGGGCTAGTACTAAATACGGCGAAATATGTTTGATGGCCCAATCCCTAGTGGCTGTCGTATTCGCAGGAATATTCCCTGTAGTCCTGGTGGAGGTATATTGCCTAGAATTAACCTTGCCAATTTTATAAAGTATTTTGAGAATACCTGTACCTAGGTGCTGATTGCAGATTTGAAATTTATTTTCTTGACCTTGCATGTGAATTAGGCCCTATGCATTTCAGACCATTCCTACTTGGTGCTGATCTTTGTTGATTGTCATCTGCTAAGAACACCAGTTTTCCCTTAGGGTTACCCTCAATTGTTTGATACCTGGGTATAGGGTAAATTACAGAATGGCCAGCCTCTACCATAGCAAGACCACCTTCCTGAAAATCAGAAATTCTGGCCTTCATTTGTGACTTGGGAGAAAAAAACTTACTTCAAAAGGAAAGTAGAGGTCTTGAGTTGGTTACATATAAAATTTAGGCCAAAGGCCAAGCACTGGGACCTATGAAGTCATTCAGCGCTGAAATGGATATTGACAGTACAAATGGTTTGAAAGGTATAACAGGAGGAAAACCTCAAAGTTGCGCGATGAATCAATGCTAAGAGAGGGTGGAAGTAAGATGAAGATAGAGAATATCTATGAAAGGAGGTACAGATACAGAACGAAAGTGGCTGCAGCTAGGGACCGAAGGCACGCTGCAAAGAACCTTAAGTAATGCCTACAGTGCAATGCATGAGGTCCACTGAAGGCACTACCCTCCTACAGGAATCGAGGATCTTGAGGTTTTGTTTGCTTCGACGGATGCTGGCTCTTGACTAATGTCTATCTTGGGTTACAAGAAGTGTTATAGTACTTTTTTGGGGAGGTGGTTAGCTACGGTAGAGGTCGACCACTTGGTATTTCACCCTACTAGGGCCAACAACTCAGCTAACAGCATATAGGGTAAAAAAACTGCATGGTACAGGGGTGGACCATGTACGATCAATGTGTACAACCCCAAGAAAAGTACATTATAACGCGTCCTGACACCGGAGTAGAGGTCTTTAGCTCCGTTTCTCACCAACAAGAAGTCGCGTCTGATGCCCATCTCCGATGTCAGGACGCGTTATAATGTATTTTTTTGGGGGTTGTACACATTGAACGTACATAGTCCACCCCTGTACCATGCGGTTTTTTACCCTAATGATCACTAATGAACAGAATGGCATAGGTAACTAGTAGTAAGCAGCCATGATAAATAGGTAGCCTATACACCTAGGTATCATGTTTCCCTATAAGCATGTAGATGTATCATATAGTATTACGAGCAATAGGTAGTCCTACGGTTAGACACAATGCCAGCTACCTAGTCGTATGAATTGAGTAGAATATTGAATTTAGGTGCTGAAATGGAAAGGACAATAAAAGGTTAGAAAGGTGTAACAGGAGGAAAACCTCACAGTTGCACTACTAGGGTAAAAAACCGCATGGTACAGGGGTGGACCATGTACGATCAACGTGAACAACCCCCAAAAAAGTACATTATAACGCGTCCTGACATCGGAGATGGGCATCAGTCGCGACTTCTTGTTGGTGAGAAACGGAGCTAAAGACCTCTACTCCGTTGTCAGGATGCGTTATAATGTACTTTTCTTGGGGTTGTACGCACTGATTGTACATGGTCCACCCCTGTACCATGCGGTTTTTTACCCTACTACTATGAATCAATTAGTATTAAGAGAGGGTGGAAAGTAAGATGGAGAAAAAGAATATGAAAGGAGATACAGTAAAACGAACGAAAGTGCTTGCAGCTAGTAGGGGCCGAAGGCACGCAGCAAAGAACCTTAAGTAATGCCTACAGAACACCGTACGAGGTCCACCGACGGCACTACCTCCCCTCGAGGACCTAGCTAGGTAGTCGTATGAACTCTTCCCTAGGTACCTAGATAGTAATCACTTACACAAACTGAGATAATAGGGTAGCTAGGTAGGTATGTAATACTAGACATCGAAGCCAAGAGGGTATGGTAATTATAGCATAGGTTACTTCAAAATAAACCCAGTTAGGTACTGGGTACCTATAGGTATGTCATGTGGAATGATTTAGTAGCTAGGTCCATACTAAAGGCAGATGACAAAAGCGTCCGCTGCCTCACATGCCAACCCACAAGTGGCTGTTGCGTCACGCAAATTGCAATGAGGATCTCTCTCGCTCACCTTTGCATCGAACGAAATCTTCTTGGACCCTTTGAACGTCATAATTCGCAGGGATTTTATAATTCTCCAGCTCGCTTGGAATTCTGGCCATCATTCAGCAGCGTCTTCCAGCTTAATGGAGGTAAAACAGATAACAGTGTTCCACGATAAGTCTTGCGAATGATGGCGATTTTTGGAACGTCATCGTTAGGTGGCACAGGCGGCATTCCCCGTTCAATGTATTGAAGGATTACAGGTAAACGGCGCAGGAACGACCTTGGCACGGGTGCCAGCTGCACCACCAGCTACCTATATAGGTATCTGACCTGGGTTGAATTATTTGAAACGTTCATCATGAGTACTGTCTGGAGAAAGATATAAATATTGTTTAGCCCATCTATTGAATGTTAGCAGTGCGTTTAACCGATTCAGCTAGTGAGTTCTATGTTTCACATAAACAACATTTCTAAAATTTAAGGAAGTCATCGTACGTCCGCCACAATAACAGACGCACGTGATCCACGTGGGTGTGTCTGTCATAATTGTCTGCGGACTACCACAGATATTCTTATCATTTCATACTGTTATCTGTTGCTGTTGGTTCGTTTGAAAATGTTTGATAGACATAAAAATTCAGTACCAGCACTGGCTTCTAAATCCACGGAAACTCGTTTCTATGCACGAGGAGGACAATACAAGAACAGTAACACACACCTGTTGATCATAAATAATTTTGTCGTATACTACATCAAACCAATGCCACATCTTATTGTGGTTTATGTGATCGTTTCTCTTAATTTAAGACCATTTATAGTAATTACTTTTTACTACAATTGGTCTAGCGCTCTTTGCGTCTGTTTTTAATTGTTACTATTTCTCGTAATATTAATTGATGTTCAGAGAGAGCATAAATTTGGATGGCCGTTAAATCCCTAAAGATGTCTCAAAGAACAGATACCTACTATAAGAGAGAAAAAATGTAGAAAGAAAATACGAAACAAGAGATAATCAAGAAATCGCCAAAACATATATTTTTTAAAATTCTTTGAATATGGCCACATTCAAAACTCTTGTGAAAACCATAAAAAAAAAAAATCGTCTGTGTACGATCATTTTGATGACTGCGAAGCTGCCCGATATTGCTTTCTGTGTAAGGGGGATCACTCTCCAAATTCTAGGGCTTTTCCCAGATACAGATTTCATAAAACTTATGAAAAAATTCCACCAATGTAATGCCACCAATAGCTGCATCTGATAGTAGACATCACAAACTCGTTATTCCTTGGATTGTAAATAATAATGATCGAAAATTTGGAGTCCAGTACCAAAAAATTGTTCTTCCAAAAGCACAGAAAATTCATCTTCCAAAGTCGATACAAATGCCACTTCTATGATAGTTACAGATTCATCTCCAGAAACAAGTGACCCAAAATCAACTGATAATTCGGGAATATGTTCAAAAGAAAAAAAAAATACGACTTTCAGCAAGAATAAGCCAAAAGGGCAATCCCAATTAGATAAAGCTATTCAGAGCCATCGATTGTCATAGCCACAAACAAAAATAACGAAGCTATTCGTACAACCAGCCACCAAGAAGCGCACTAGAAATGCGTCCCCAAATAATAATAGCTTTAAGATAAAATTCCAAATGGGTTTAGTGTTTTGAAAGAGATCTCTTATAAAGGAGGATTTCCCTCTCCACCCACTTCCCCTCCAAGGAGTAATAACACATTTTACCACCTTAACATTCATGTTTCATATCATTCAGAGGAAGTGGAACTATAAAGACCTCAGAACCCGTACAGAAGACCTTAAAGTTTTGATGCATGGATTCAGTCGAGAGATTATATGCCTGTAGGAGACAATGTTAGGTAGCTCACCATATAATCCTGGACTAAATTATTCAATATTCAATTCAAATACCCACCCCCTACCCCGTTGGTGATCATGCTCATGGAAATGTTGCAATCATTGTTAGTGCATCTCTGCACTACTCGACAATACAGTTAAATACAACTCTACAAACTGTTGCGATTTCAGTCTTTGGAAAAAAGACGATAACAATCTGCTCCTTATACCTTCCACTAAACCTTGCTTATAACACGAGATATTCAGTCCTTAATTAACCAACTTCCAGCTCCTTCACTGCTCCTAGGAGATTTTAATGCCCACAACCACTTTGAGGACTGCTGGTTTTAGATAGTAAAGGGAAATTAATGGAAGACCTTACTGACAGGAATGATGTTACCCTATATAATAATGGGTCAGTGACGTTCCACAACATTCATGATAATCATTTCTCTGCACTGGACCTTCGTATTTCTTCAGCACTATCCACCTTGATATTAATTAGTTTTTTAATGAAGATTGAAATGGAAGTGATCATTACTCGATCCATTTGAAATATGATCTAAATGCTCCATCTGAAGTTTTACCTAAGTGGAAGGTAGAGGATGCTGAGTGGGATAAATTCTGTATGGGTGTCAATCTAGATAGGGAGTTTGAGTCATTTCATTCTCATCTAGATGCCTATGATTGCTTTATTGAATCTACTCTGGATTGCTAAAACAAGAGGTAAAATTGTAGACCCACAGTTCCCTGGTGGAATAAGACTTGAGGTATTCTGAGGAAAGTGACTAGGAAGTACTACAGGGGTTACAAAACTAGTAGCTCCCCTCAGTCTAAATTAATCTACAAAAGTGCTTTAGCCAAGCAGTGGCGCTTTT
>NC_087210.1:33010497-33082827 GCF_015104395.2 Macrobrachium nipponense | reverse complement strand
AAAAGCGCCACTGCTTGGCTAAAGCACTTTTGTAGATTAATTTAGACTGAGGGGAGCTACTAGTTTTGTAACCCCTGTAGTACTTCCTAGTCACTTTCCTCAGAATACCTCAAGTCTTATTCCACCAGGGAACTGTGGGTCTACAATTTTACCTCTTGTTTTAGCAATCCAGAGTAGATTCAATAAAGCAATCATAGGCATCTAGATGAGAATGAAATGACTCAAACAAACTCCCTATCTAGATTGACACCCATACAGAATTTATCCCACTCAGCATCCTCTACCTTCCACTTAGGTAAAACTTCAGATGGAGCATTTAGATCATATTTCAAATGGATCGAGTAATGATCACTTCCATTTCAATCTTCATTAAAAAACTAATTAATATCAAGGTGGATAGTGCTGAAGAAATACGAAGGTCCAGTGCAGAGAAATGATTATCATGAATGTTGTGGAACGTCACTGACCCATTATTATATAGGGTAACATCATTCCTGTCAGTAAGGTCTTCCATTAATTTCCCTTTACTATCTAAAACCAGACTTCCTCAAAGGTGGTTGTGGGCATTAAAATCTCCTAGGAGCAGTGAAGGAGCTGGAAGTTGGTTAATTAAGGACTGAATATCTCGTGTTATAAGCAAGGTTTAGTGGAAGGTATAAGGAGCAGATTGTTATCGTCTTTTTTCCAAAGACTGAAATCGCAACAGTTTGTAGAGTTGTATTTAACTGTATTGTCGAGTAGTGCAGAGATGCACTAACAATAATTGCAACATTTCCATGAGCATGATCACCAACGGGGTAGGGGGTGGGTATTTGAATTGAATATTGAATAATTTAGTCCAGGATTATATGGTGAGCTACCTAACATTGTCTCCTACAGGCATATAATCTCTCGACTGAATCCATGCATCAAAACTTTAAGGTCTTCTGTACGGGTTCTGAGGTCTTTATAGTTCCACTTCCTCTGAATGATATGAAACATGAATGTTAAGGTGGTAAAATGTGTTATTACTCCTTGGAGGGGAAGTGGGTGGAGAGGGAAATCCTCCTTTATAAGAGATCTCTTTCAAAACACTAAACCCATTTGGAATTTTATCTTAAAGCTATTATTATTTGGGGACGCATTTCTAGTGCGCTTCTTGGTGGCTGGTTGTACGAATAGCTTCGTTATTTTTGTTTGTGGCTATGACAATCGATGGCTCTGAATAGCTTTATCTAATTGGGATTGCCCTTTTGGCTTATTCTTGCTGAAAGTCGTATTTTTTTTTTTTTCTTTTGAACATATTCCCGAATTATCAGTTGATTTTGGGTCACTTGTTTCTGGAGATGAATCTGTAACTATCATAGAAGTGGCATTTGTATCGACTTTGGAAGATGAATTTTCTGTGCTTTTGGAAGAACAATTTTTTGGTACTGGACTCCAAATTTTCGATCATTATTATTTACAATCCAAGGAATAACGAGTTTGTGATGTCTACTATCAGATGCAGCTATTGGTGGCCTTACATTGCTGGAATTTTCTCATAAGTTTTATGAAATCTGTATCTGGGAAAAGCCCTAGAATTTGGAGAGTGATCACCCATACACAGAAAGCAATATCGGGCAGCTTCGCAATCATCAAAATGATCGTATACAGACGATTTTTTTTATTGTTTTCACAAAAGTTTTGAATGTGGCCATATTTAAAGCATTTAAAAAATATGTTTTGGCGATTTCTTAATTATCTTTTGTTTCGTATTTTCTTTCTACATTTTTTCTCTCTTATAGTAGGTATCTGTTCTTTGAGACATCTTTAGGGATTTAACGGCCATCCAAATTTATGCTCTCTCTGAACATCAATTAATATTACGAGAAATAGTAACAATTAAAAACAGACGCAAAGAGCGCTAGACCAATTGTAGTAAAAAGTAATTACTATAAATGGTCTTAAATTAAGAGAAACGATCACATAAACCACATTAAGATGTGGCATTGGTTTGATGTAGTATACGACAAAATTATTTATGATCAACAGGTGTGTGTTACTGTTCTAGCATTGTCCTCCTCGTGCATAATAACGAGTTTCCGTGCATTTAGATGCCAGTGCTGGTACTGAATTTTTATGTCTATCAAACATTTTCAAACGAACCAGCAGCAACAGATAACAGTATGAAATGATAAGAATATCTGTGGTAGTCCGCAGACAATTATGACAGACACACCCACGTGGATCACGTGCGTCTGTTATTGTGGCGGACGTACGATGACTTCCTTAAATTTTAGAAATGTTGTTTATGTGAAACATAGAACTCACTAGCTGAATCGGTTAAACGCACTGCTAACATTCAATAGATGGGCTAAACAATATTTATATCTTTCTCCAGACAGTACTCATGATGAACGTTTCAAATAATTCAACCCAGGTCAGATACCTATATAGGTAGCTGGTGGTGCAGCTGGCACCCGTGCCAAGGTCGTTCCTGCGCCGTTTACCTGTATCCTTCAATACATTGAACGGGGAATGCCGCCTGTGCCACCTAACGATGACGTTCCAAAAATCGCCATCATTCGCAAGACTTATCGTGGAACACTGTTATCTGTTTTACCTCCATTAAGCTGGAAGACGCTGCTGAATGATGGCCAGAATTCCAAGCGAGCTGGAGAATTATAAAATCCCTGCGAATTATGACGTTCAAAGGGTCCAAGAAGATTTCGTTCGATGCAAAGGTGAGCGAGAGAGATCCTCATTGCAATTTGCGTGACGCAACAGCCACTTGTGGGTTGGCATGTGAGGCAGCGGACGCTTTTGTCATCTGCCTTTAGTATGGACCTAGCTACTAAATCATTCCACATGACATCATATAGGTACCAGTACCTACTGGGTTTATTTTGAAGTAACCTATGCTATAATAATTACCATACCCTCTTGGCTTCGATGTCTAGTACCTAGTATTACCTACTTACCTAGCTATAATCTCAGTTTGCGTAAGTGATTACTACCTACCTATCTAGGTACCTAGGGAAGAGTTCATACGACTATCTAGCTACCTAGGTCCCCGAGGGGAGGTAGTGCCGTCGGTGGACCTCGTACGGTGCACTGTAGGCATTACTTAAGGTTCTTTGCTGCGTGCCTTCGGCCCCTACTAGCTGCAAGCACTTTTCGTTCGTTTTACTGTATCTCCTTTCATATTCTTTTTTTCTCCATCTTACTTTCCACCCTCTCTTAATACTAATTGATTCATAGTAGTAGGGTAAAAACCGCATGGTACAGGGGTGGACCATGTACAATCAGTGCGTACAACCCCAAGAAAAGTACATTATAACGCATCCTGACAACGGAGTAGAGGTCTTTAGCTCCGTTTCTCACCAACAAGAAGTCGCGACTGATGCCCATCTCCGATGTCAGGACGCATTATAATGTACTTTTTTGGGGGTTGTTCACGTTGATCTGTACATGGTCCACCCCTGTACCATGCGGTTTTTTACCCTAGTAGTGCAACTGTGAGGTTTTCCTCCTGTTACACCTTTCTAACCTTTTATTGTCCTTTCCATTTCAGCACCTAAATTCAATATTCTACTCAATTCATACGACTAGGTAGCTGGCATTGTGTCTAACCGTAGGACTACCTATGCTCGTAATACTATATGATACATCTACATGCTTATAGGGAAACATGATACCTAGGTGTATAGGCTACCTATTTATCATGGCTGCTTACTACTAGTTACCTATGCCATTCTGTTCATTAGTGATCATTAGGGTAAAAAACCGCATGGTACAGGGGTGGACTATGTACGTTCAATGTGTACAACCCCCAAAAAAGTACATTATAACGCGTCCTGACATCGGAGATGGGCATCAGACGCGACTTCTTGTTGGTGAGAAACGGAGCTAAAGACCTCTACTCCGGTGTCAGGACGCGTTATAATGTACTTTTCTTGGGGTTGTACACATTGATCGTACATGGTCCACCCCTGTACATGCAGTTTTTTTTACCCTATATGCTGTTAGCTGAGTTGTTGGCCCTAGTAGGGTAAAATACCAAGTGGTCGACCTCTACCGTAGCTAACCACCTCCCCAAAAAAGTACTATAACACTTCTTGTAACCCAAGATAGACATTAGTCAAGAGCCAGCATCCGTCGAAGCAACACCTCAAGACCTCTATTCCTGTAGGAGGGTAGTGCCTTCAGTGGACCTCATGCATTGCACTGTAGGCATTACTTAAGGTTCTTTGCAGCGTGCCTTCGGTCCCTAGCTGCAGCCACTTTCGTTCTGTATCTGTACCTCCTTTCATAGATATTCTCTATCTTCATCTTACTTCCACCCTCTCTTAGCATTGATTCATCGCGCAAACTTTGAGGTTTTCCTCCTGTTACCTAACCTTTCAAACCATTTGTACTGTCAATATCCATTTCAGCGCTGAATGACTTCATAGGTCCCAGTGCTTGGCCTTTGGCCTAAATTTTATATGTAACCAACTCAAGACCTCTACTTTCCTTTTGAAGTAAGTTTTTTTCTCCCAAGTCACAAATGAAGGCCAGAATTTCTGATTTTCAGGAAGGTGGTCTTGCTATGGTAGAGGCTGGCCATTCTGTAATTTACCCTATACCCAGGTATCAAACAATTGAGGGTAACCCTAAGGGAAAACTGGTGTTCTTAGCAGATGACAATCAACAAAGATCAGCACCAAGTAGGAATGGTCTGAAATGCATAGGGCCTAATTCACATGCAAGGTCAAGAAAATAAATTTCAAATCTGCAATCAGCACCTAGGTACAGGTATTCTCAAAATACTTTATAAAATTGGCAAGGTTAATTCTAGGCAATATACCTCCACAAGGACTACAGGAAATATTCCTGCGAATACGACAGCCACTAGGGATTGGGCCATCAAACATATTTCGCCGTATTTAGTACTAGCCCCTGGGGGTTAATTACAGTCGACCCCCAAAAACTAACGGTAAATTCTTAAGCAACCCAAATACTATAGGAAACTGTAATTTCCAAAGGAATACCTGACATGGAGTTATTACCTAGATCTACCAGGGCAAGGATATGACAGCCCAGCAGGCATGCAAAGTAGGTATAGGTTTGCATCTTAACCAAATGTATTTACGTTACGTCACTCCTGTATTGCAATTTAGACTTGAAAATATCTTTTCCCAATGTTTTAGCCTGATGTGTGCTTTGAACATTTCTGATACTACTTATGAGTTATTGAACCCTACCCTTAGGTATATCCTACAATTCAAGGGACCACACAAGGGAAGTGGGGTTTTTTGGCATATAGAGTAAATAACCGAACGGCAAAAAGCGGCCACCTTCCGAAAAAGTATTTGAAAATGCTGCCATGAGCATCAGTCAAGAGTTGTGGCCCGTCCTGGCAGCACACCGAGACCTGTATGTGCCTTTCAAAATAAGTGTTTTCTCCTAAATTACAAAATAATGACATAATTCAAGAGCTTTTTCGGGAAGTGGCTACATTCCGAGAAAGGTGGGCGATATGTCACCGGTCGGTCATCTACCCTAGCCTATATTTTATAGGCTGGTAGAACGGAAGGCATAAAGTGAGTCAGATACAAAGACCTAATCCTGATGATGTTTTCATTCAGATTAAGGTAAGTGTTCTGGAATGTTTTCAAACTATCATACTCTAGGATAAGGACCAGATACCATTGGTTAGGTAAGCTGGTTGTATTTTTTGCTAATGAAACAAACATCAGAAAAGTTGAAAGCACATTAAAACATAGAAAATATTGTATAGCTTATGTATTTTAAAGTCGAGGATGCGATAGTGGTTTAAAATAAAATTTTTCTCACCAAACTTAGGTTTGCATGCACAGTTATGGCCTTCTCTTTATTTGCAATATAGATAAAATACTCAGTCTTCACAGTCAGCTGGTCATTCACCTGTCATTTCTTTGATTTTTGTGTGATAAGCGCTTTTTTATTTAAAGTAAAAGACCAAGCGGTGACATGGCAGCCACCTCTCTTGGAACGCGGCCACTTCCCAAAAAAGCTTTTGAATTATGCCATTATCCCGTGATTTAGGAGAAAACACCTATTTCGAGAGGAGTGTAGAGGTCTTGGTGAGGGATGCTCAGGCAGCAAATGCAAGTACCTTTCAGGAAGGTGGCCGCGTTCCATTAGAGGGGGCAGGTATGTTGCCACTCGGTCATTTACCCTATATGGCTTTTGTTTGTATTATATGTATGTATGCATGCAATATATTCTTATTTTTTCTTATTCTAACTGATAATTTAGTTTTGATTTATTGTCATTTTTCAAAGTAGGCTTAGCCTGTTTTCTCATTGATTTCTCCACATTTTATTTTGAATGATAATTTTTGTATTTGTTCATATGGAAACAGTATACACTTTTATTTTGCTTGTTTTTTTTGTCTGTTTGTTTGTTTGTCTTGGTCAAATCTTGTAACTCAATCTTCGACCTGTTCCCCTTGTACTATGGATTTGAAATTTTTCATGGTTACCCAATCTCAGTGATAATGCAACTTTACAAGATCAGTAGGTCAGCAGTGACCTTTAGTGACCCTACAGTGACCTCTCCCAGTATCTCAGGATTTGCATGGAACTTTGGATTTTTCACAACTTCTTTAACTCGGTAAATAACCATGGATTTTTCCAACCTTCTTTGGCTCAACAGAATATCCATTTCATTAGCAATAATCATAAATCCATTACAATTTCTGTCAAAACTAAAATGTATAAAAACGTTTTTTTAAAACACGCTTTTATTAAAATGCACTAAAAATAAAAAAAAGACACTAGGATTTTCTTGCAATTAATCATGTATACAAAAGTAGAAGCATGGCTCCCAAACATGGAAGGAGTTGCTACAAGAGATCAAAAAATATATTTCTTTTCTTGTAGCATTTTGTTCCATGTTGGTGCCCGCGCTTTTATTTTTGTAGGCATAATTAATTGTAAGAAAATCCTGGTGTGTCTTAAAATTAATTTTCATACAATCAACTTACCTGTCAGATATATACATAGCTAAGACTCCGTCGTCCCCGACAGAAATTCAAATTTCGCGCCACTCGCTACAGGTAGGTCAGGTGATCTACCGGCCTGCCCTGGGCGGCAGGACTAGGAACCATCCCCGTTTTCTATCATATTTTCTCTGTCGCCGGTGGTATCAACATTGTTGCTATTACCTCCTGACTTAGATTCTTATTTCATCCTTTGATCATCGTTTCTCGGCTTTTTGGTGACGTATCTGGATCGTGTTTTTGGCATTCGCTACTGTGGACTGTTTTTGGAATTGCTTTTTGGATTTTTCTCAGTATGTCTGATTCAAATGTGAGTGTGAGAATGTGTGTGAATGTAGGCTGCAGGGTGAGGATACCGAAAGCTTCGGTTGATCCTCACACTGTATGTCGTAAATGTAGGGGGTTTCAGTGTTCTGCTAATAATACTTGTCATGAATGCGAGGGATTAAATGCAGAAGAGTGGAAGACTTTGACTTCTTATTTGAAGAAGTTAGAGTGGGATAGGGTTAGACGTCTGAAAGGTGTGAGTTCAAGGCCTATTGAGCCTTTTACTGATAATTATTCTAATCCTAATGATTTAGATTCTCCCTATGTGTCTAATTCACAAAGTGTACTTTCGGAATCGGCTCGGAAATCGCCAATCTGAAAGCTACTATTCGAGACATGAAGTCCAAAATGGCGGACTTACAAGGTAAGGCTAGTGAAAGTGAGCATTACAGTGAAGTGAGTTCTCCCAGTGTTGTGGAGGGGGCGTTTGATCGTCCCTGCGACGCTCCCAGGCCTAGACCTCTTCCAAGCTCCCATGCCCAGAGGAGAAGGAAAGTCGAAAGCCTTAAGGAGGTCGTGGGGAATCCCCAACGGTCAGACGTCCCTTCAGCAAGCTCTGTTTTGTGGCAGGCTGCTCAAGGGAGCTTTAGAAAAAGCGTCCTTCGTGAGTGTTTCTCATCCTCTCTCTCTCCCTCACCTAAACGAGGGTGGAAGGAGTCGGATTTATCGAGGCCTCTGAAAACGTCATTTGAAAGAACCCGAAATTGATTCGAGCCCAGAGCGTTTCTCAGATGACGCTCCCTCTTCTATTAAGAAGGCGAAGGTGGCGTCAGCGTCACCCGACGAGGACGCAGAAGTACCCTTTCCTACTTCTCCCCTGATTGATGACGAAAGGCGTCATGCAGTTGACGTGGGAGAAGCTTCAAGGAAGATTATTATGGCAGTACAAGAACAACTGGCCTCTCTGGTGGGAGTTTTAAAAGAGCGCCTCGTAGGAAGGACGTTGCGCTTCCAATCAAGAAGTCTCGTCCTCTCTCCCCTGCTAAGCGAGAAGCGTCATGCAGACGTGAAGCTTCTAAACATATTACAGAAGCTTCGGGTTCGAGAGCGAGATCGGTAGCTTACGAAAGATACGTAACGCCAGAGAGACGTGAGACGTCTTTTAGACATGAAGCGTCTTTGAAAGCTGTTGGTAGACGTGAAGCTCCAACCAATATTTTGGCGCCAGTTAGGACGCCTTTTGAGAGCGGAGCGTCTTCCAGGCGCGAGGCGTCATCCGGACGTCAGCAGCCAAGTAAGCGGGAGGCGTCAGCCAGGACGCTTGGCGGACGAGAAGCGTCATCCAAGCGGGAAGCGTCTTCTATTTATGGAGAGAAGCCTGAGCTTTTGGCGCCTTCCAGGGCTATTAAAGCGGGGAAGAGGAAGGAATATCATTCCCTTAGCCCCTCTCCTATTAGGAGTTTGTCTCCTCCAGAGGAAGAACGTACAGAGTTGGGAGCGGAGACTCATTTAGATCCCGAGTTGGAAGTAAAACTCGGACGAAGAATATCAAGGAAGAGAAGGACTGTCGAACTATAAAGTTTTGACTGCCTTGCTTCTAGAGGAGTATGGAGACGAATTGACTCCTGCCGCTGCTCCTTCTCCGCGCTCTCTGTTTTCGAGTGCTAAGACGAAGAAGTCTTCGTCTTTTCTCAAAATGAAGCCCACCATTTCAATGAGAGGCTCTACAATCCTTAGACTCTTGGATGAAGTCTAAGAAGGACTTAGTATTATTAAGAACGGTCTTCTGCATGCCTCCAGCGAGACTAGCTGGTAAAAGAGGCATTTGGTATCAGACGGGAGAGAATATGGGTATTGCTCTTCCGTCTACGTCAGAAGCAGACTTTTCGACCTTAGTTGACGCTTCACGTCGACAAGGTCTGAACTCGGCACGGATTACGTGGGGCATTTCTGAACTGGACCATCTCCTCAAGGGACTCTTTCATGTATTGGAAGTTTTCAACTTCTTAGATTGGTCCCTTGGGGTGATGTCCAAGAAAGCCCATGATTCTGAAGGAATCGAACCGGAAGCCCTTTTGTGCATATTGTCTTGTATAGACAAAGCGGTGCAGGATGGCTCGTTTGAAATCTCCTCTTTGTTTGGAGCAGGTCTTCTTAAAAAGAGGACGGTTTATGGTGCCTTTTTAACCAAGGCAGTCTCCCACGCTCAGAGGGCAGCGCTGCTGTATTCGCCTTTGTCTGACTTTTTGTTCCCTTCTCAGTTGGTGAAGGACATTGCTCATTCATTAACTGAGAAGGCGACTCAGGACCTGCTGACGCAGTCAGCAAGGAAGAAGAAGCCTGCTTCTACACCTGACAAGAAAGGACCGAGTACATTGGTTCAGCCCTTTCGAGGTGGCCCTACCTCCAGACCTCCCGCAAGAAGGAAGGCTCCTGAGAAGAGAGGTAGGTCTGCCTTTCGTCCCTTTAAAAAGGGAAAGTGAAGCTTCTCTCCTCCAAGCACCAGTAGGTGCCAGGCTCCTGGGATTTGTGGAGGCCTGGACACTTATAAACGCAGACGCGTCATCGTTGTCTATAATAAGGAAGGGATATCGTATCCCTTTCCTGAACACTCCTCCCCTAACGTCAATACCACGGGAACTAACAGCCAAGTACAAGGATCCTATGCTGAGGGATACTCTTCGATCGATGGTGGAACAAATGTGGGACAAGAGAGCGATAGAACTAGTACTGGATCAAAACTCCCTGGGGTTTTACAATCGCCTTTTTCTGGTTGCGAAAGCCTCGGGAGGCTGGAGACCAGTACTGGAAGTCAGCTCTCTGAACAAATTTGTTCGGAAGGAGAAGTTCTCGATGGAGACTTCTGCTTCAGTCCTTGCGTCATTGCGACAAGGAGATTGGATGGTGTCTCTAGGTCTCCAGGACGCCTACTTTCACGTCCCGATCCACCCTTCATCGAAGAAGTACCTCCGTTTCATGACGGGGGGAAGGATCTTTCAGTTCAGAGCCTTGTGTTTCGGCCTGTCCACAGCTCCTCAGGGTCTTCACAAGCCTGATGAAGAATGTGGCGAGGTTTCTTCACCTCAAAGGAGTAAATATCTCTCTGTATCTGGACGACTGGCTCATCAGGGCCAGATCAGAGAGACAGTGCTTGGAGGACCTGACGTTAACTTTAGATCTGATCAAAGCGTTGGGATTGCTCGTGAACCTCGAGAAGTCGCAGCTGACCCCCAGACAGAACTTAGTCTATCTGGGGATTCGGATGGATTCTCGGGGTTTTCGAGTATTTCCTTCGCAAGAGAGAATCGCAAAAGGTTTGCAGATAGTCTCTCTCTTCTTAAGGAAGGAACATACGTCGGCGAGGGAATGGTTGAGCCTTCTAGGGACCCTTTCCTCGCTCGAACAGTTCTTCCCGCTAGGAAGACTTCATTTACGTCCGCTTCAATTCTTCCTCAAGAAGTCTTGGAGTTGGAAAACTGGACAACTGTCGGACGCCTTTCCCATTCCAGTGGAGATAAGACCGCACCTGGAATGGTGGTTGCCCCCTCTGGAAGAGAACAAAGGGATCTCTCTAAGGACACAGAACCCAGACCTAGTGTTGTACTCCAACGCGTCGGAGAAAGGTTGGGGAGCAACATTAGGCTCGAAGGAGGTGTCAGGCACCTGGGAACCAGCGCAGGTGTCTTGGCACATAAACTGCAAAGAGCTCTTCGCCGTGCATCTGGCTTTGAAGAGTCTAGAACCTTTGGTGTCGAACAAAGTAGTGCAAGTAAACGTGGACAACACCACCGCACTTGCCTACATTCGAAAGCAGGGAGGGACTCACTCCTCGTTCCTTTACGAACTGACGAGAGACCTTTTGCTTTGGACGTCTCACAGGAACATCTCCCTTCTGACAAGGTTCGTGCAGGGAGTAAAGAATGTGAGGGCGGACAGACTCAGCAGGAGGAACCAGGTCCTTCATACAGAGTGGACCCTACACGAGGAGGTGTGTCAAGATCTCTGGTCGCTGTGGGGGACACCTCATGTGGATCTCTTTGCCACATTCATTTCCAAAAGGCTGGCAGTCTTTTGCTCGGTCGTGGAAGATCCAAGAGCTCTTATGGTAGACGCCTTCCTGCTAGATTGGTCTCGCGTAGACGTCTATGCTTTTCCTCCATTCAAAATCCTGGGACTAGTACTAAAAAAGTTTGTGGCGTCAAAGGAGACGAGGATGACATTGATAGCCCCCTTTTGGCCGGCCCAAGATTGGTTTCACGGAGGTGGTAGAGTGGATCGTAGACTTTCCAAGATCCCTACCAAGAAGGATGGATCTTCTCAGACAACCACACTTCAAGAGGTATCATCAAAACCTCCCCGCTCTCGCTCTGACTGCCTTTCGACTATCGAAAGACTCGTCAGAGCGAGAGGGTTTTCTCGCGAAGTTGCAAGCGCGATCGCGAGAGCACGCAGATCCTCCACTACGAAAGTATATCAGTCGAAGTGGGAGGTTTTTAGAAGGTGGTGTCGAACTAAGAAGTTGTCCTCCTCCACTACCTCTATAGCGGAAATTGCTGATTTCCTTCTATTCCTGAGAGAGCAATCTCATCTAGCTGTATCCACAATAAAGGGATACAGAAGTATGCTCTCGGCTGTCTTCAGGAATAGAGGATTAGATCTGGCAGATAATAAAGATCTCCACGATCTCATAAGGTCCTTTGAGACTTCAAAGTCGAAGGAACCGGTCCCTCCGAACTGGAACCTAGACGTGGTTCTCAAGTTTCTTTCATCTGAAAGATTCGAACCTCCTCATCTGGCTTCGTTTCGAGACATCACCAGAAAATGCCTATTCCTATTATCTTTAGCTACGGCAAAGAGAGTTAGTGAATTACATGCTCTGCAAGATAAAGTAGGTTTCAAGGGAGACTCAGCTATTTGCTCGTTTAAGACCCTGTTTTTAGCTAAGAATGAGAATCCCTCGAATCCCTGGCCTAAGTCATTCGAAGTCAAAGGCATATCGAGTCTCGTAGGAAGAGAAGCAGAAAGATCTCTATGCCCTGTAAGAGCTCTAAAGTTCTACATTCAGAGAAAGCATCAGATGGGAGGCTCTAGACAAGGTCTTTGGTGCGCGGTAAAAGACCCCACAAGACTGATGTCCAAGAATGCGCTGGCATTCTTTGTGAGGAACGTCATTACAGACGCGCATAAGGTCTGTTCTGACGAACAGTTACGACTGTGAAAGTTAAAGCTCATGAAGTGAGAGCAGTAGCGACGTCTCTCTCGTTTCATAAGAATATGTCGCTTAAAAACATCATAGATACGACATTTTCGAGATGCAACTCAGTATTTGCATCTCATTACTTGAAAGACGTTCGTGTGACATATGAGAAGTGTTTTTCTCTAGGTCCTTTCGTATCGGCAGATACGATTCTGGGTACGGGAGCCGACACAATCCTTAAAAGTATATACTTTTCTTCTTTTTAGATATGGTCTGGAGTCTCTCGAACAATGGAGGACTTGGTTTAGCACGGGCGGCCGTCTATGTTGTTCAGACCTTACCTTACCTTACAGACCTTACATCTTGTTCGGGTTACCCCAGGTCCCTCAGTGTGAGGCACCTCTAATGTCTACCAGAGAGTTGCTAGTACATCTTCCGGTATATTTTGCATCTTCCAATCTTGGATGGTCTGGGATGCAGTTTAGATATTTGTCGAGCTTATTCTTAAACACATCTACGCTCACTCCTGATATATTCCTCAGATGAGCTGGCAACGCATTGAATAGACGCTGCATTATCGATGCTGGTGCGTAGTGGATTAATGTCCTGTGTGCTTTCCTTATTTTTCCTGGTATAGTTTTGGGCACTATTAATCTACCTCTGCTTGCTCTTTCTGATATTTTTAGTTCCATGATATTTTCTGCTATTCCTTCTATCTGTTTCCATGCCTGAATTATCATGTAGCGTTCTCTTCTCCTTTCTAGACTATATAATTTTAAGAATTGTAGTCTTTCCCAGTAGTCTAGGTCCTTAACTTCTTCTATTCTAGCTGTAAAGGACCTTTGTACACTCTCTATTTGTGCAATATCCTTTTGATAGTGTGGGTACCATATCATATTGCAATATTCAAGTGGACTACGAACATATGTTTTATAAAGCATAATCATGTGTTCAGCTTTTCTTGTTTTTGAAGTGCCGTAACAACATTCCCATTTTTGCTTTACATTTTGCCAACAGAGTTGCTATTTGATCATTGCATAACATGTTCCTATTCATCATCACACCAAGGTCTTTAACTGCTTCCTTATTTGTGATGGTCTCATTATTAGGTCCCTTATATGCATATAGCTTTCTTTCTCTGTCTCCATAATTTATTGATTCAAATTTATCAGAGTTAAATACCATCCATATTTACCTCTGCCCAATCATATACTTTGTTAAGGTCTCTTTGTAGAGCGTTCCTATCTTCATCACAAGTAATTTCTCTACTTAGTCTTGTGTCATCTGCGAAACTACTCACTACCGAATCCTTAACATTATTGTCTATGTCTTCAATCATAATAACAAACAGTATTGCAGCTAAACACCGTACCTTGCGGCACACCGGATATTACCTTGGCTTCATCCGATTTCTCGTCGTTTGCAATAACTATCTGTTTTTCTGTTGTGTAAAAATTCTTTTAACCATCTTCCTACTTTATCCACGATATTGTGTTTTCTAATTTTCTTCGCTAATATATTATGGTCTACTTTATCAAAAGCTTTTGCAAAGTCTAAATAAACCACATCTGTTTCATTTCCGCTTTTCATATTTTTGAATATGTTCTCACGGTGGACTAACAGTTGGGTTTGTGTACTTTTTCCGGGTACGAAACCAGGTTGTCCTTTATTAAACAAATTATTTTTTATTAAATGTTTCATAATATTTTTCTTCATTACCCTTTCATACACTTTCATAATATGTGATGTTAGACTCACAGGCCTATAATTACTTGCCTCTAGTCTTGATCCACTTTTGAAAGTAGGGGTAATATATGCTAATTTGTGCTCATCATAAATCTTGCCTGTATCTACACTTTGTCTTAATAATATTGCAAGTGGCTTTGCGATAGAATGAACTACTTTCTTTAACAAATAGCAGGAATTCCATCAGGCCCTGCAGCAGCTCCATTTTTAATTTCATTAATAGCCTGCACAATATCAGCTTCCATTAATATCTATGTCAGCTAAATATTCACTATTTTCATCCCTTACTTCTATATCATTATCTTCATTATCTATTCTAGGGGTGAATTCTCTCTTATATCGTTCTGCCAGTATGTTGCAAATTTCCTTTTTTTCATTCGTTAATCTCCCTTCAATTCTCAGAGGGCCTATTTCTATTCTTCTTTTATTCATCTTCTTCGCATATGAGTATAATAGTTTGGGGTTAGGGTTTGCTTGATATTTAATAGGGTTTTTTCTTCCAAGTCCCGTTTTTCATTTTCTTTTGATTGTATAATCTTTTGTTCTGCATTTTCTATCTTACTTTTTAGTTCTATAACTTTCCATGCATTTTTTTCTTTTGCAAGACCTTTTTCCACTTTCTGATTTTTCTGGAACAAGATCCTTCTGTCTCTTGGTATGCATGAATGATGTTTACTTTTCTTCTTCGGTATATATTTTTCCACTATTTTCTCCAATATTTTAATATAATATCTCCGTATTTACCCTTATGTCATCACTTACGAAAATGTTATCCCAATCTTTGTTTAATTCTTCATTAATTTCTGACCATTTTATATTTTTACTGTAGAAGTTGTATTTTCCATATCCTTCCCACTTTTTCATTTCTTGCTTATCTCTATTTTCACTTGCTTTTGGAATGAACTGTTAATTCTATGACATTATGGTCTGAAATACTCGCATTATAAACTATTATTTCTTTAACATAATTCATCTCGTTCACAAATACTAGGTCTAAAGTATTTTCCTTTCTTGTTGGCAGGTGATTTATTTGTTGAATGTTGTATTCTAGTAGCATATGCTAATAGCTTTTCAAATTGCCTCTTATCTTCTGCACTACTGTTACTCTCTTTTTTATATGTATAAGTACAACCACAATCTCCTATTCGTTCTTTCCATTCTACGAAAGGAAGTTGAAGTCACCAGATAGGAGAATAGTCCAGTCCTTGTGATTTCTACATATATCATCCAATTTTTCAATTATTAAGTCAAACTCTTTAGTATTAGGAAGGTCTATATATTACTATGTTCATCAATTTTTCAGATTCAAATTCTACCGCTATTAGTTCACATTCTGAGTTACTATATTTCTCATATATTTTTTCCTTGTTTTTTTTTCTTTTTTTTTTTGTCTTTCCCCATATATTGCGGTTCCCCCTTGATTCCTATTTTTTCTATCTGATCTATAAGTTTGGAACCCTTTTATTTGATCATCATTCCCAGTCTCTTGGGAATACCAGAGAATCTTGTCATATCTAATTAGATGAGTATAATTTTTTTTTTAGAAATTCTGTATGTGTGCGTAGTGGTTTTTGAGTTACGGTTGTTGTGAAGAGTTCGGGGATAACTCGGAACAATCCTTAGTTCTAACATATGGTTAGGATCAGGTGGTCGGGATTGGTTGTGTGCTCCTTCATAAGGTGTATTGTCATATAAGTGGATCAGCACCCATTGACAAAGTCCTTTCAGGCTCTGCCGAGTAAGCGGATAAGACCCCATCGGCAGACCCACAAGAACTCTTGGCCATAGATCATATATCTCGCTAAAGTTTCTTGAGGTGATGCAGACTACTGGGCAACACCCACGAAGTCTACCACCTATCAGGTAGGAACCAAGGTTTTATTTATACCTACAACATATGTTGTTTACCTGTCTATTCCATATAGTAGCTGTCTCTTACCCTCCACCGAAGGGTGCCAATCAGCTATGTATATATCTGACAGGTAAGTTGATTGTATGAAAATGATATTATTATGTTACAATAAAGTTTCATACATACTTACCTGGCAGATATATACAATTAAAGGCCCACCCAGCCTCCCCGCAGGAGACAGGTGGAAGAGAGAAAATATGATAGAAAACGGGGATGGTTCCTAGTCCTGCCGCCCAGGGCAGGCCGGTAGATCACCTGACCTACCTGTAGCGAGTGGCGCGAAATTTGAATTTCTGTCGGGGACGACGGAGTCTTAGCTATGTATATATCTGCCAGGTAAGTATGTATGAACTTTATTGTAACATAACAATATCATTTTTCACTTTTTAGTGCATTTTAATAAAGGTGTTTTAAAAAACTTTTTATATATATTTTTTATTGTTACATTTTTGAGTGATTTCTGTTTGTGATATCTTTATACATAAACCCCTCAATCACTTGAGCCTTTTGAAGTAGAAACTGCTGGGTTAAAAGCTGTCCAGGGAAGGGAAGACTGTATTCGGTTTCTCTTTTTTGAGGTTGATCCTCATTTATTATTATGTACTGTTATTGTGTCACACTGTGACAGGAGTTTAATAAACAGTCTAACCTGATTTCTTTTTTCAGGTGTTGTAGAGGCTGAGGGCTTAGAGAGTAATATGCCTCTAGGCCTCTCATGAGAGCCGAGTGTCTTTTATTATTATTATATTCAGAAGATGAATACGTAATAATGAACTTGATAATCTCTCTTAGGCTTGATGGGGGCTTGCTAGTTTATCTTCTCCAATTGTACCCGAGATAAATTACTGGCCACGGTGTCTGCTAGCTGTAGGACCATTCCTACTCCCTTGGTAACCCCTCATGCAATATCGGGGATTGAGTTCCCAGGTACTGCCATATGTGTCATCTGTGAATGATGTTCTCTACACAATGTTTTAGAAGGTACACGCAGCTAATTCAAGAAGACGAGAAGGAAGGTGTCATTATTGTCTTAACTTTTTTGTCTTCGTTGTTGAGTGCTGTTGCCTCCTCCCCCATTCTTCCAAGCTGGCAAGTAGAAGAGAAAGGTTGCCTCATGCTCATGTTGCCTTGCGCACAGGTGCAACTTCTAACATGGTTCTCTGGAACTCTGGTATATCCTAGTACCAGTCCCAGTAGCTACCTCTGCCCCCGTTGCCTTGTGCACAGGTGCAACAGCTACCTGGGATTCTCCAAAACCCCAGTAGTATACCAGTGGTCTACCAGTATGTACCAGGCCTAGTCTCTCACTATTGGTACCGTGGCACCTCTGCTACTGTTACTAGTAAATTGTAATTTTCTCAGATTACCAAACCTGTATGTAGCAAATATCCCAACTCCAACCAACCCTGCATTTGTATGCTTAGTTGAGGGAAAATGTGAGGGATCAGACATGTGAGTAGCTTGGTTCTCTCCCCACCCCCTCATATTGATCCCCACTCAAACTTCCATCATCCTTAGCTGTAAAATCATAACAATTGTACCAGCTTGTGCAGTTTCATTCACAAGAAAAATTAGTTTCCCAAAAGAGGAAATGGCACAGAGATGATGTTTTCATTAGCAGGAATGTAATTCAAGATACAATTGATTGAGAAGGATTGGTCATGTGATGAGAAGGGCAAGGTAACATTTTGTGAAATAAGACAGGGTGACCATATGTAATGAAATCCCAGCATACTGCATTATGTTACCCAATTACCCAATTCAGTGAGCCTTTTATGAAGCACTGTAGACAGTTTAAAAGTTCTTTGCAAGGGTCCTTGTCTCCAGCTGTATTTCTGTCTTCCTTTTGCTTTTCATTCATTTCCTTAGGTAATTTTACATTTGAGCTGTTCAACTTTTTAAACTTGACCATGTTTCATTTGAATTTTTTTTTTTTTTATGAGCCCAGTAAAACTTCATAAATATGTGACTTTATATTGAATATTATCTTAGATAAAATTATAATTTTAACTAAATTCAGATGGCCCAAGTCCAGTATGGGATTTCTTAATAGAACCAATTTATGTACCTATTGTAATGAGGCAAAGGATTAACCCCTCCATTACCTGGACCTTTCATAATCTAAGTAGAGTAAATTACAATGTTAACAGTTTCTAGCCAATGTATAAATTAAAACTCAGAATAAAAGTATATATTAGAGAATTCAAGTAAGTACTACGTACCTAAATTGTTAAAAGTCTTCTAATGGTAGCCATTAATATAAGCCGAACTGTGTCCAGGTAATAAAGGGATTAAATACTTAATAGTTATATTTGATGTTATTTTTCAATATAACTTATGCCTTTGAAATTGTTTATATAACCCTATTACGTATATGACCTTTCAAATTTTGAACCTTTAATATACAATAACCAGAGAACAAGAATGGTTCTAGTAACAATATATATTCTCTTAAATAACAGTGCTATGGAGGGAACAGGTATCAGTATCAGCCAAAAATTTGGTATCGGTCCATCCCTAGTGTTCTTATTAAGTGATTACATAATAAGTAATGAAATGGTAGATGGTGGAAGGACAATGACAGATGGCAGGGTCTAGAAAATCCTGGAGTAAAGGTACAATAGGAGGACTTGAGCCCTATGGGAACTGAAATAGGAATTATACAAGATGGAAGAGGCTGGAGAACATCAGTGAGGTACCTAACCCCAAAAGAGGAGAACTTGATGTACAAGTGTCAGTGGAAATGATGATAATATTATGATAGTTTATCCGAGTACAGAAGGCTAAATTGGTGGCTCTTTCAGGTATAGGTGAACTGTAAGGCCTGGGGGGAGGGGGGGGGGGAATATGTATGAGCAAAGGAGTCCTCTTAGGTATGAGTTATCAGTAACACTAGGAAGTATTAAGGAAGTAAACTATATTTAGTACTGTTTATGTTTATGAATTTTGTAACAATCAAGATTTTTGCTTATGTTTGAGAGCAACAGTTTTAAGGAGTCTACCCTTGTTTTTTACTCATTGTTTTTTACTCTCAAGGAACCTGTTGCTCATTGAATGACTGAAAGTATTTCTTCATCACAGATCAGCACTATCTTGACCATGCTGCAGCCACTTTGTACAGCGAAAGCCAAATTAAGAGTATTACTGCTGAACTCCAAGGGAACCTCTTTGGAAATCCTCATTCCCGTCACACACCAAGTGATACAGCCACTCAGATCATAGAGTCTGTGAGACAAAGGTTTGAGCTTTTATTTCAGTATCTTAACCTTGTTATACAGCATGCAGCAAAAGTCTTATGAACCCGATTTCAGCCATTTTCCTTTGAAGGTCATTAGCTGGCGACCCTTATCATCTTCACATTTCTAATGATGCCAAGTTGCAAAAACAAAACATTTCGTAGCTTCTTCAGTAAAAGATGATGTTTAACAGTTCACTCAGCATGGTTTTAAAGTATCATTGCTCCATGTTTTATCAAATTATCAGCTAGATCATTATAAAAACTTTAACACAGCAGTTTTTTATTATGGTAAATATGAAAAGATATACAGGACTTTAATACAGTAGTTTTTTTTTTATTATGGTAAATATGAATAGGAAAAGATATAGTCCCCCCCCCCCCATATTCTTGGGGGGATGGGTACCAGACCCCCACAAATAGCTAGATCCTGCGAATAGTTGAAACCCCTATAATAAAAATGCTTAAAACTTCCTATTTTGTTAGATAAAACTCAATAAAAAAACCACAAGAAATTTGTATACCTGGTTTTTTAAATAATTTTATCACAAAAGTACATTTTATGATGAAGTTATTTTTTATCACAAAAGTACATTTTATGATGAAATTGATAAGAAAATATAGTAATATATGGATATTTTTCATAGAAAAATACTGCAAATAGGCGAATTTCCTGCTAATAAAGTCCGTAGAGGAATCCGCTAATACGGGGGTTATTGTAAATAAAGCATTTGACTTGTATTTATTGTATTGAATGGATCGGAGATGTAGTTGTGGGTGTGGTCTAACCAGACATCAACTGTCAGTTTGTTCCTACATGTTAAATAAACCCTCATTCCTTTACATTAGAAGTTACTTTCAACGAAGGCTGGAAATCAGCTATTGAACTTTCAAACAAGGTGTTTAGGCAGTTAACTGCTGTCCAGTAGTCGGGAGTCCCGTCCCGACCGGACATAAGCATTCCAATTTGCTTTTCCCGCCATCGATTGAAGACGTGTCTCCACCTTTCTGTCTGATTGCTGTTAAACTGTTTTCACCTTCACCAGTGCGATCTTTCCATGTTGATCGATTTATATGACTGATTATGTGTTTGTGGTATGTAATATCTGAATCATGCAAATGAATCTAGTAACCCCTCTGCCTCCCGGCTCATATGCCCAGGAATAGGGCCAAGAAATCCGGTAACTTCCGCTCCCGCTCATTTCTCAATGTCATTTCTCAATGTTGACCCTCACATACTTTGTGCTAAATGGCAGGGCATGAGTGTTGTAGATAACTGACTTGTTTGAGTGTTGCTCGTGGGGGATATTTCTCCTACTAACCCGACTCTTGTTTCCTCAGGTGTGGCAGCGTCACAGTCTTGGGATCTGCAGGAGGTTTGGTTGACACTAGGCTTTCCTTGCACTCCCTCATTGCAAGGCCTAGTGTCAAACTTCTCTGGCACTCCTGTGACTTGTGTGGCAGTGGTGATGACATTGACAATTGTCACTATGCATAAATTTGGGTCAGTCCTGAGAATGGTGTTTGCTCATCACCCAACGAATGGGGCTTCCTCAGGGGTGATGGACACTCACCTGCATATGCCTACAACCCAGCCTTCAGTGCCACCTCCACCTTAGTTTGTTGTGATGTCACCCCTGCCATGTTTGTTTCCAAGTGTACCTCATCCCCCCCCCCCCCCCCCCCCCCACACACACACCCAGGGTTTCCCTCCGGTGGTCAAGGCTCCTGTAAAGCTTCCTCCTCGAGTTGGGGGAGCTCTTGCTCCTGCTGTTCTTGTCTCTCCTTGGATGGGGGATCTCACCGCTTTCATGAGGAAACTGGTGAAGAAGCCAAAGTAGAAGAGAGCTTGTAAGCTGTTGTCATCTTCATCATCAACCTCAGCTTTGTCATCGTCTTCTGCTGCCTCCTTTTCTTCTTCTTCTTCTAAAGCTCACCCACCAAAGAAGGTTGTCTCTCCTTCTCCCAGGAAGTCTTGTCATGGGACTTCTAAGGGGCTGCCTCCTCCTCCTGAGGAGACAGTAGCCTCAGGTTGTTTTGAAAAACACAATGAAGTTGTTTATCTTACTTCATTCACACTTATAAAAATATACAGTAAGTTTACAAGTTTAGTTTGTCTGGAGAGTAGTCGATGTTTTAAGTTTCTTCCACATGGCTTGGTAAGGCACCAACCTCACCAAATGAATGTTCTGTTGCTTCTCTGCTTTCTCTGCTACTCAGTAGACATCCTCCGAAGAGATGTCCCTCCCGAAAGGGGGAAGGTCCTATTCTGTTGCTGCCCTCTGGTTTCGTTCAGTGGTTAATCACTTCCATTGTCCCACCTGTTTGGGGCGGAAATTAATTCTAACACCTTCCTTGATGGGTGTGACTAATGATGTCACCAGAAATGTCTTGGTTCTGGTGGGAGATCAAAGGTTATATCAATAGCCTTATCGTAAGCAACGAATGCATATATTTAATGGTCGCCAGTTAGATAAACACCTCACGTGTTTGAAGAATACTTCCGTTGCTCATGGTACCCCTCTCTCTCTCTCTCTCTCTCTCTCTCTCTCTCTCTCTCTTCTCTCTCTCTCTCTCTCTCTCTCTCTCTCTCTTTTTTCTATTCATGTATTCTCTCTGTCTATCCATCTGTCTATCATTGGAATTTTCTCTCTCTTTTTCTATATCTATCGTAATTTTCCCTTACTAACATTACAGAGCCATCAGGCAACGTGGTAGCAATACAGAGCTGAGACTTGGGTTGTGGATGTCCTTCAGGAGGGATATCTACTTGCCTTCAATTCTCGGTCACCCCGCACCAACCTTCTGGTCTATCACCAGACTTACATACCTGGCTCAACCAAGGATCTGGCACTGAAGCAAGAAGTGCAATCCATGCTGAGCAAGGGCGCTGTGGAAGTCATACAAGATCAGTCTCCAGGTTTCTACAGCTGGTTCTTTCTTGTAGAGAAGGCTTTGGGAGCTTGGAGACCGGTAATAGATCTCTCTCCTTTGAACCGATTTGTTCGCCAGACTTGGTTCACTATGGAAATGACACGCTCTGTGCTTGCTTTTTGTACATGAACTTCCCTGCCAGATATATACTTAGCTTAGGTCTCTGACGTCACGACAGAAAATTCAAAACTCGCTACAGGTAGGTCAGGTGATCTACCTTACCCGCCGCTGGGAGGCGGATGTAAGAACCAGTCCCCCTTTCTTGTCAGATTATTTTCTGTCGCCGGCTGGACAACACCTGTTGTTCAGTCCTTACGATAGTTAAATTCGTTCTCGTTGCCGACGATTTGGATTTTGGTGAAGTACCCTTTGTTTGTTGGCTTGGCATACGCTTTTTGGACTGTTTTTTGGATTTTTCTTTTGGATTTCTCTTACAATACCTATAATCATGGATGATTCTGAAGTTAAGAAACCTAGTTTATTTAGGGTTTGTTCAGTGAAGGAATGTAAAGTTAGGCTTCCTAAAGCTGCATTAGATCCTCACTCTGTATGTACGTCTTGTAGAGGGAATGAATGCTCTTTTATTAACCCTTGCAAAGAGTGTGAGAATTTGGATGAGGATGGTTGGAAGGCTCTTTCTTCTTATGTGAGAAAGTTAGAGAAGGATAGGGTGCACAAGGCTTCTTCAAGGAGCTCTAGTTGATCGAGGGTGAGTGAAGTTGACGCTGAGAATCCTGTAGTAGAAGTAGTTCCTTCTCCGGTTTCAGCCCCTGCGCCCAGCTTTGAACCCGAAGATTCGTTTTCGGAAGTTGCTTCTGGGAGAGCCTCGATCAGGAGTAAGGAGAGCCTCGCTCGCTCTCGACAAGGTAAGAGTGATGATAGTGCAAGTGATCAGTGCAGTGCCCCTAGTGCAGTGGAGGGTGCGTCTGACCGGCTCACTAACGCTTCCAGGCCTAGACCTCTTCCAGACTCCCAGACCCAGTGGAGGAGGAAAGTCGAAAGCCGCAGGAATGTTAGGGAGAACCCCCACCGGTCAGGCGTCCCCTCGGCAGTTCCTGTTGCTCGTTCCCAGGCTGCCTTAGATCGAACCAAGAAGGATTTATTGCGCCAGTGCTTCTCGTCATCTTCGTTGCCTTCTCCTCAGCGTAGATGGAGCGCCTCGGAGTCGTCTCGCCCTCTCAAGAGGCCCTGGAAGGCTCCTTGCACCCTTCCTTCCAGCCCCGAATCCTTTGCGGAAGCAACCAGAAAGTGGAACTGCAAGAGAACCAAGATTTCGGTCCGTTTACCGCTTCTTTCTTCCCTCCTGTTCGCATCTCATGGCCCAGCGTACTTCGTCCCCTGTAGAGGAGTTTTAAGAGATCTCCCGCGCGTATCCTGGCGGGTCTGCAGGCGCAGATTGCGGCTTTAGCGGAGTCTATTGCCGGGACTTCTCATCGTCGGAAGGACGCCTCACTTCCGGTGAAGAAGTCTAAGAACGTTCCTTCGGCTAAATCTCCTCTGGCTAGAGAAGCTTTTGAGCCTGTTAGTAGGAGGTCAGAAGTGCAGGCTGAAGCTCGGGATCTTTCTCCGAGTAGGCTCTCCTCTCTTCCCAGCAAGAGTTGTGAGCATGTCAGGCGTAAGGAGCCGGACAGGCTCTCTCCTCAGGATTTCCGCTCCTCTTCAGTTAGGCGTCAAGAGCTTGACAGACGTCAAGAGCCTCGTTTTCGTCAGGAGCGAAGGAAGAGTTCTTCTCCTGGTGGCCACTCTCCTTTTGACGGACGCTCGGAGCCTAGTAGGCGTCAAGAGCCTAGTAGGCGCCAAGAGCCTAGTAGGCGCCAAGAGCCTTGTAGGCGGCAACGGAAGCTTTCTCCTCTGTTGGATCACCCCCGATTGGATAGGCGCTCAGAGCCTTGTAAGCGCCGCGCTTCTGACAGGGAATCCTCTGTGGATGTTTTCTCTCCCCGTGGCAGGCGTCAAGAGCCTGGCAGGGGTTTTGAGCCCGATAGGCACCAAGAGCCTGGCAGGCGTATTGAGGATGGCAGGCGCCAAGAGCCTAGCAGGCGCAGAGAGCCTGATAGGCGCTCTCCCTTATCCAGACGCTCTTCTGTGGAGTTAGAATTTGTTTCCGACAGACGAGCCTCCACTTGTAGGCGCTCTCCTAGTAGGCGCTCTCCTAGCAGGCGCTCCCCAAGTAGGCTCTCTCCTGGGAGGCGCTCTCCTGGTAGGCGCTCTCCTGGTAGGCGCTCTCCAACTGGGCGCTCTCCTGGTAGGCGCTCCCCGTGTAAGCGCTCTCCCAGTGGATTTTCTCCCAGTAGGCGCTCTCCGAACAGGCGCTCTCCAAGGATTAGCTCTCCTCCGGGCAGTAGAGCTTCTAGACGTCATTCTTCGGAAGAATTTATTGGGGATTCTGAGGAAGATTTGCCCAAGGATGCTTCGGTTTCTTCATATAAGAGACTGACAGACCTCCTCTTGCAAGATTTTGGGGAGTCTCTTTCGGCCGTTGCTCCTCCGTCTCCTCCGTCCTTATTTTCAACGACCAATACGGCTAAGAAGTCTTCAGTCGTTAAGATGAAGCCTACAGTGTCTATGAAGAAGGCTCTGAAGAACTTTGACGACTGGTTGGTTTCAAAAGAGGAGAAAGGCAAGACAGTTTTTTCTTTTCCCCCGTCCAAAACTGACGGGTAAGATGGGGTTTCTGGTACGAGTCAGGAGAGCCCTTGGGTCTGACTCTTCCCTCTTCTGCAGACTCGGACTTCTCTTCGTTGGTTGATTCCGCACGTCTCTCCGGCGCTGAATTCTGCGAAGACGACGTGGGGTATGAGCGAGTTGGATCACTTCGAAGGAATGTTCCGAGTCTTAGAAGTTTTTAACTTTCTTGACTGGACCCTTGGAGTTTTGGCTAAGAGGACTCAAGAGCAAGACACTCTTTCACCTGAAGACCTCCACGCAGTTCTGTCTTGTATGGACAAGGCAGTGAGAGACGGTTCCGGGGAAATTGCTTCACTTTTTGGTGCAGGAGTGGTAAAGAAGAGGGCCGTTTTCTGCTCTTTTCTTACCAAGGCGGTTTCTCACGCACAGAGAGCTTCCTTGCTGTATTCACAACTTTCCCCGCAACTCTTCCCGAAGAAGATTATTAATGATATCTCCAGCTCGTTATCAGCAAAAGCGACGCAGGATATGCTGGCTCGCTCTGCTAGAATCCCGAAACCTTCGTTTCAACAGAAGACGAAGAAGGAGGCTCAAAGTAGGCAAGAACCCTTTTGAGGAGGACCTTCGTCTCGCTCTTCTTCCTCAGAGGTTCGAGACCACCTAGAAGAGGAAGGACCTTCTCTCGGTCTATTTTTAGGGCCAAGAAGTAGTTCGTGTGTCCTCCAGACAACTGTGGGTGCCAGACTTCTGAACTTTGCAGATGTCTGGGCACGAAAGGGGGCGGACAACTGGGTCCCTCGCTATCATCAGAGGGGATACCTCATTCCCTTTATCTCGAGACCACCCTTGACCACCACTCCAAGGGCACTGGTGGCCAAATACAAAGACCCAACTAATGAATCAAGCCCTCGCCTCTAGCAGCGGTAGAGCTGATGTTAGAGAAAGAGGCAATAGAGATGGTTCAGGACCCTCTTTCAGCGGGGTTCTACAACCGTCTGTTCCTAGTTCCCAAGAAACTCAGGAGGATGGAGGCCGGTTCTGGACGTGATGCGCCCTGAATGTCTTTGTGAAGAAGAGAAGTTCGCTATGGAGACGACTTCATCAGTCTTAGCAGCTCTTCGTCCCGGGGACTGGATGGTGTCGCTGGACCTTCAGGACGTTTACTTCCATGTGCCGATCCATCCTTCTTCTAGCAAATTTCTCAGATTCATGTGGGGAGGGAACGTTTTTCAGTTCAGGGCCCTATGCTTCGGCCTTTCCACGGCCCCCCAAGTATTCACAGGACTGATGAAGAACGTTGCCCAGTGGCTTCATCTCGAGGGAGTGAGGATTTCCCTCTACTTGGACGATTGGCTTATCAGGGCCAAATCCAAGGAGAAATGTCTGGAGGACTTACGAGTGACGTTGAATCTAGCAGCTTCTCTGGGTTTGCTAGTGAATTTCGAGAAGTCACAGCTAATCCCCAGTCAAGAGCGTATCTATCTGGGGATTCTGATGGCTTTCAGGTTTTTCGGGCGTATCCGTCCCCAGAGAGGATAACCTGAGGTTTGGAGAAGGTAGCAATCTTTCTAGAGAAAGATGTATGCACAGCAAGGGAGTGGATGAGTCTGTTGGGGACACTCTCCTCGCTGGAGCAATTCGTTTCTCTAGGAAGGTTGCACCTCAGACCCCTACAGTTCTTCCTGACGAGGAACTGGGATCGAAAATCTCAAGGTCTGGACTTTGCGTTCAAGATTTCGCAAGAGATAAAGGAGGATCTACGTTGGTGGCTAGACCCTCTATTGTTCAAGGAAGGCCTTTCCTTGCAGGTTCGGAACCCCAACCTAGTGTTATATCCAGACGCTTCGGACATAGGTTGGGGAGCTACTCTCGGGTCGAGAGAAGTGTCAGGCACCTGGATGGGGGATCAGGTGTCCTGGCACATCAACAAGAAGGAGCTAACAGCGATTTGGTTAGCTCTCAAGACCTTCGAACCCCTCGTAAAAGGGAAATATGTTCAGATCAACTCCGACAACACCACAGCCCTGGCTTACATTCGGAAACAGGGGGGGACTCACTCTTTCTCCCTGTACGAGACAGCGAGATCGCTCCTCCTGTGGTCAGAGGAAAGGAAGATAAGGCTTCTCACCAGGTTCGTACAGGGAGAAAGAAATGTCAGAGCGGATCTGCTAAGCAGAAGGAATCAAGTCCTTCCCTCAGAGTGGACTCTGCACGCGGAGGTATGCCAGGAGCTGCTCCCCTATTGCAGACCCAAGAGCAGTGGCAATAGATGCATTCCTGATGGATTGGAGGAATCTGGATCTTTACGCGTTCCCGCCTTTCAAGATTCTAGGGGAAATGTTAAGGAAGTTCGCAGCTTCAGAGGGAGCAAGGATGACTTTGATAGCTCCGTTCTGGCCCGCCCACGACTGGTTCACAGAGGTACTGGAATGGCTGGTGGATGTCCCAAGATCCCTACCACTAAGAGTTGATCTGCTCAAACAGCCCCACTTCGACAGGTTTCACAAAAACCTCCCCGCTCTCAGTCTGACTGGATTCAGACTATCAAGAGTCTCGTCAGAGCTAAGGGCTTTTTGGCAAAGTCTGCAAGGGCTATTGCCAATGCACGTAGACCTTCCACATCTAGAGTCTACCAGTCGAAGTGGGATGTTTTTCGACGTTGGTGCAGGACTCATAAAGTTTCCTCCTCCAGTACCTCTGTGACTCAGATAGCAGATTTCCTTATCTTCCTGAGGGAAAAATGCGGGTTAGTTGTCTCCACCATCAAGGGATACAGGAGCATGCTTTCCTCAGTTTTTCGTCATAGAGGATTAAACATATCTGAAGACAAGGACCTCCATGATTTAATCAGATCGTTTGAAACGGTTAAAAGAACCTCCTCCTTAGTTCCTAGCTGGAATCTAGATGTCGTGCTACTCTTCCTGAGGTCCTCAAGGTTCGAACCTCCCCATACAGCTTCGTTCAGAGACCTTTCGATGAAGACTTTTTCTCTGTGCATTAGCGTCAGCGAAGAGGGTCAGCAAGCTGCAGGCTCTAGAAGGTGAGGTAGGTTTCCAAGGAGGCTCCGCGGTTTGCTCTTTTCTTCCGGCTTTCATAGCCAAGAATGAAAACCCTTCTTCACCGTGGCCCAGGAGCTTCGAAATCAAAAGCTTATCCTCCTTAGTTGGGACAGAAGAGGAGAGATCTCTTTGCCCGGTGAGAAGCCTGAAATTTTATCTTCAGAGGAAGAAAAGACTTGCTGCTAATGAAAGCAATCTCTGGTGCTCTGTAAGGGACCCCAGTAGGCCCTTATCTAAAAATGCCCTCTCATTCTTTATTAGGAATGTTATTAGAGAAGCACACACTTCTTGCGATCAGCAACAGTTTAGCCTTCTGAAAGTCAAGGCGCACGAAGTACGGGCCATCGCGACGTCTTTGGCTTTCAAGAAGAATTTGTCATTACAAAACCTTATGAAGGCCACTTTTTGGAGGTGTGAATCAGTCTTCTCCAATCACTACCTAAAGGACGTATCGATTACGTATGAAAAGTGTTTTGGGCTAGGCCCTTACGTATCGGCGGATTCAGTGCTGGGGCAGGGAGCTGAAACACATCCTTTTTAATCCTTTTCCCTGTTAGTTTTAATTTTGAGTTTTTTGGTTGTACGAAGGAGGTTGCAGGAGGCAACTCCTTCTTTCGTATACTAATGTTAGTATTTGGTTAGGTGATCGGTTGTGCTTGAGGCTCCTTGCAATTGGTAGTGATAGGCCTCTGGCATGTAAGCGGGTTTGATCCCCATTGCCCAGATCCTGCTTGGATTCTGCCAAGTAAGTGGACTCAGTTCCCATTGGTAGACCCACCCAAAGAGTTCTTCAGCCATAGGTCACGCCCTCGCTGAGACTCTTTAGGCAACGCAGACTAATAGACAGTAACTATCAAGTCTTCTGCCTAAATCAGGTAAGAACCAGAGGTTTATATTTTTTATTCCTTTAACATGTGTTGTCCCCACTTTCTAAGTAAAGTATGTGTCTCTTTCCTCCACCAAGGGTGTCAATCAGCTAAGTATATATCTGGCAGGGAAGTTCATGTACAAAAATGATATTGTTAGTATACAATAAAGTTTTTGTACATACTTACCTGGCAGATATATTACGATTGATGGCCCGCCCAGCCTCCCCTCAGGAGACAGGTGGAAGAAAATAACCTGACAAAGAAAAGGGGGGACTGGTTTCTTACATCCGCCTCCCAGCGGCGGGTAAGGTAGATCACCTGACCTACCTGTAGCGTGTGCCGCGAGTTTTGAATTTTCTGTCGTGACGTCAGAGACCTAAGCTAAGTATATATCTGCCAGGTAAGTATGTACAAAACTTTATTGTATACTAACAATATCATTTTTCTATCAGGGAGAATGACCTCATGCTTATGGTAGATCTGAAGGCTGCGTATTTTCAGATACCAATCCATCAATTCTCCCTAAAGTACCTTCACTTTATCCTCGAGGATACAGTGTTCTAGTTTAGGGCACTGTTTTGGGCTCTCGACTACTCCTCAGGTGTTCATGAGAGTGTTTACCCTCATTTCAGGTTGGGCCCATTCAGTAGGGATATATATTGAGGTATCTTGACGATTGGCTTGTCCTGGCGAGTTCTTGTTCAGAGTTAATACAGGACAGGGATTGCCTTTTCAAATTTTGCCACAATCTGGGGATTGTGGTGAATTTCGAGAAGTTAGATCTCATTCCCAAGCAAAGGATAAAGTATCTGGGCTTGGCTTGCTGGTTGATATGGTAACAGCATGAGTCTTCCCCACAGACTTGTGCATCAGCAAGTTCAGGAAGGCAGCACAGCTGTTCCTGTCTTGCCAGGAACAGCCAGCTTGGCAATGGCAAGTCATTATCAGTCACCTGTTGTATTTGGAGAAGCTGGTCCCTCACAGACGGCTTCTCCTTTGGTCTCTTCAATGGAGACTGAAGGAGTTTTGGTCCCAAGCTCAAGATCCTCAATCCCTTTCCATACCCCTCTTGGAGGAGGGGAGAGAGGATTTAGCTTATATACCCATTATTCGTGGTTCCATAGAGAAATCCGCAAATAGCAGTGAAGTAACAAGATGCTGTATACGCTGGAACCTTGACATACGATTGCCCTAATATACGAATGTTTTGAGATACAACAGAAAATTTGCGAAAATATATGCTTTGATATACAACGAAATATTTGAGATACGATTTTGCGATGAGTGATAGTTGTATAGGCGACCGATAAATGGCGTTCAGTCTGTTTGTTTGTTGGTGCTGAATTGTTAACACATCGTTGTTTAGTTCGTTGTATTTGTGCCTATTTTTCGTGTTATTTTGTCTTATTTTATTATTAACCATGGGTCCCAAAGTTAAAGACAAAGCAGGTGATAAGAAAAAACCCAAGAAAATGATTTCGATGGAAGCAAAATATGAAATTATAGCAAAGCATGAACGTGGCGTTCGTATCGTCGATTTGGCAAACGAGTATGGTCGAAATCCTTCTACAATATCCACGATCATCAAGCAGAAGGAAGCTATAAAAACCTTCCAAAGACATTACCATTATTTCTAAACTACGAACTGATTAAAAAAATAAATAAAAATTAGTTTAGCAATGTTATTTCATTTGTGTTTATTACGTAGTTATTAGTGTACATACGTAAATAAAAAGAAAACAAATCGTTCCCTGCCACCCTTCCCTACCTCCTCCCCCTTCTGGCCTCACGTCATCTTTCGTTGTGGTAAGTAAAATTCCTTTCTTTTTTTTATTGATTTTATTAACATTTATTATCATTTATCACATTGCTATGTTATTTTATCATTATGTGTGTTATTACTTGTTTATTTGTGTATAAATTGTGTATATTATATGTAATTTAGCTGTGTTTAGGTGTGGTTTCATAGCGCTAGAACGGATTAATACATATTACATTATTTTAAATGGGAAAAAATGCTTTGAGATACAACTGTTTTGATATACGACGATGGTAACGGAACAAATTAAATTCGTATGTCAAGGTTCCAGTGTAGTGCTGTTGTCTAGTTCCTACAGGTTCTTCTGGTCACGGCATCCTCGTCATGTTTTCCAGTTTTCTGGGCACCAGCTTGAAGAGCCCCAATATTCTGGGTTAGATTTCAGGATTAAACTGGCCCAAGAGACCCCTAGAATTTTCTGTATGATCATAAACTGATCTGTTACTGTGCTTGTTATGCCATGAAGACCAGAGTGGAAAAGTAATTTATTTTCTCTAGAAAAAAAAAACATTTTAAATCAAGGGGAGTATTATTATACAAGTGAAATCCTTCTGTATAAAAAATAGTTCTTTATTAAACAAAGGGGACACCACTCAATAGATTCCAGTAATTCCAATATTCAAAGAAAAGGAACAGTTGTGTACTATATTCATACATAAATTACTTTCCCAAGAACTTTCATACAGAACACCAAAATCAAATGATTCAATTTAATTTCATGTCATTTTAGACAGAACTGCTTGGTATCCAAGCCTCAAGCTTAAACCTCTCAAATAGGAAGCTCAACTGAATGGCAAGCTTCTACACCTGTGGGGAAGAAACAATTGAAGTTAGCAGTGGAATGAAATACTGACAAACATCAATTACAATAAAACAAATTATTAAACAGAAAATTAATTAATAGAACAAAAAATTTAGATAGTTTTCAAGTCTCACTTTTGAGTCACTACAGCAGGGGTCAACTGTAAATAGTATTTTGTTCATGCAACTTACCTGACAGATATATATATAGCTGTATTTTCTGAAGTCCGACAGAATTTCAAAACTCGCGGCACACGCAGTGGGCGGCCAGGTGGTAGTACCCATTCCCGCCGCTGGGAGGCGGATATCAGGAACCATTCCCATTTTCTATTCATATTTTCTGGGCTCAGCTCGTGTCGCTGCGCGAAATATCCTTTAATCTATTATTTCTAGGGTAAATGTACTAACACATACCAGAGAATAAATAAAATAAAGAAAAAGGTCAGTATAACTGACTCGCTCACCCTCCAAGAGGGTGTCGGTATGAACACTAGGCGAGTGAGACCACTACCACGAGCCAAAAACCAATAGAAATCTCCCACAACAAAAACCCTCCATGAGGAGAGCCGACCCACAGAGTGAGCAGCTCGTACTACTACTACTCCATCCCATGCTGCCGACTGCTGCGCCTCTGGTGGCCATCCTTTTCAGTTAGCGCACACGAGTCACACGTGTTATTTTTCTCTCTGTGTTTTTTGTGCCATTTCGTTGGATTTATCTATGATGGAGCGTGCAGCTATTGCAGCAGCTAAGTTAAGTACTCAGTATTCATGGTTAGTTGGTTTTTTCCGGCCCTCAGTCAGTATTTGCCGTTTTTTAGGTCTAAATACGAACTCGGGGTCGGAAGCATGGCAGCATGGTTCTGCCGCGTGGTGGGTTCGTTCTCGGTCTCCCATACCTAGAACATCCCCTTATCTATTTACGCTCTATATTTATTATCCATTTTACTTAGGGTACTGTCTACTCAGGTTTTGTCATGCATGCATGTCTTTTACCTTATGTAGGCTTCTTCTTTCCAGACCCTAGTCCCGGCTCTTAGTATCGGCCTCTGACTAGCTTTGAGTGGTAGACTTTACTTCTTGTGTTAAGTCGTACACTCCTGGATTTTTTCTCCTACTATATTGTTTTCTTTCTTTTATTTTATTTTATTATACCATGTATTTTGTTGTGGCTAGGTTAGTTAGGCGTCTGGCTTAGCCTAGGTCCTGGCTCATTGAGCCTATGCTACCGCTCATCAGTTCGGTTGCTTCCCTATAGCATCCCTCTGATCAGTCGGTTTTGGCCTAGTAGGCCTCCTTGCTACCGCTTTTCAGTCCAGTTGCTTCCCGATAGCATCTCTCTGATCAGTTGGTTGGTCCTAGGCTTAGTTATCTTATTTTAGTCTTACCGCCTCGTGGTCACTACGCGATCACGAGACAGCCAGACGCCTGCCCAGTCCCTTCCCCCCTCCTCCCGCTCTTCCATAGAGTCGGGCGGAGGGTGCCGGTCAGTCTGCACACGCTCGCTCCTCATACCCGAGCAGGCCTCCCTCTCTCCCCCCAGGCGGAGGGACCAGGGAGGCGGGACAGACCCTGACTGGACGTGACCTCTCCGGCTTTTCGGTCCGGCCTGGTGGTGATGTGGTGGGGGGTTCTGGCCTTTCCCCCCATCCGTTGCTCCCTTGTCGCTCCGGTTCGCTCGAGCCTGTATGTCTCCTCGCTCTTCCCGACCTTGCTAGGACCCCTTTCCTGATCGGAGTCCTGGCATCCAGCGGGAAGGTGTTGGTCCACCCAGTAGAGTGGACCGGAACATACAGTGGGTCCCTGCTAACCTTTCCGCATTGCTGAGTTACTAAACTCCGCTACGCACTGGACTTGGTCCGGTTCGTTTGGGTTTTAGGTTTAAGCGTTATTAGATTAACTATAAGTTTATCTTAAGTACCTTAAACCTTTTTTCCCCCCTCCCTTCCATGTCTTACCGGACATCTCCGGGATTATAGCCTATTCAGGCGAGGCAGGGGGGGGCTATGCCCAAATTTTTTTCCGAGCTCCGGCATGCAACGGAGTTCTTATGTTCTTTAGCCTGTAAGTGTTATTCTTTAAGATACTCATGTATCTCCCCACTTACAGGCCACCAACTGTGAGCATCCGGGATGCGCCGCCACACTTCAGGACCCATGTGGACACGGAGTTTGCCGGTCCCATGCTCCATGCGCGACGCTGCACGGGGACATCCAGGTCTGGTACCATGAGACGTGTACCATATGTTACGATCTGGTGAGCCAGCTTTTCAGAGGGGTGAGTATCCCATCTCCGGTAGCTGCTCCGCTTCTGTTTTAGTGCTTAAGTTTTCATTATCCACTTTAACTTAAGGCATCTAAGTTTAAGTTATAATTTAAGTTTTAGTTTTAAGTGATTCTTAAATCTAATCTACGCCCTCTCTTCCAGGCGCCGGCAGTGAAGGATACCGCACTGGCAACCCTGCGGGCCTGGGTCGGCGGTTTTGGGAAGAACGCCGCCAAGGGTATGCCCTACATTTTGGAGAAGCGGTTGGCGCTGTTAATCTTCCCCGGAGGCAAGGCGACAGGATACGTCGACCCTGTAGAGGCGGCCCCTACTATCGCCTTCATCCAACAACAGCTGGCTGCCTCATTAACTGATCAAGACCAGGATATCTCGACGGACGTCGCGACTCTAGATATTAATGTGGAACCTATGGTAGGTGTAGACGACCTGTTGGTCGAGGTAAGTAGGGTGGACACCCAAGGGTCACCCTTGGGTGTAACTGTTTCTTCTACTCCTGCAACCTCTCCATCCTTCCAAGGCTTTACAGGTGATGAATTATATACTCCCTCCCCTGACGCCTTCGGTTAGACCTAAGGTCAAGGGTCAAGCTAGTGAAATCCTTGACTAGGGCGTCGTCGTCGTCTAAAAAAGTCGACTTCGGCGTCATCCTCCTCCACGTTAAGTCTCCGGCTGCGAATCCCAGAGCAGACAGGTCTAAAGCTTCCAGTTCCGGCTCTAAGTCCTCGAGGAGTAAATCCTCCAGAGAGAGATCTCGCACCCCGGCAGAGTCACCAGTTCCGCTACCCTTGGTTCCGATTCAGAGCCATCCCCTCACTCGCACTCCACTCCGCAGCAGCTCCGGACACCTTGGACTCCAATGCTGGCCTGTTGCAACAGGTGGGCGACCTGGTTGGGTCCCTAAAGAGTAGCATGGAACAAATGATCTCTCGTCTGTCGGATAGGATTACTTCCCAAGACTCCATTATAGCCGGACTGAGAGAAGCCCCTCTAGCCTCTCCTCCACTTTCCAATACGAGTGGAACTCAGCTTCCTCCGTATGACTCGCTACCTCCGTTTCTCAATGAACAATCCATGGAGAAGTAGCGTCATACGCCCCCCTTCCAAGAACGGGCTCATTTCCATACCGGAATTCGGAACTCGAAGGATAGAGGACTTCGAGTTCTTCCCGGAAGACCTCCAGCCTCCGTTCATAGGTTACGCAAGGCTTACAGCTTCAGCCATGGTACGGGATGATAGGGTACCAAAGGAGACAGTCCTCTATTCACGAGACCAGGCTCAGAGAGAATGGCTCAGATGTTTAGGGGACATGGATTGTTCTAACACCAGGATACAACCTTTCAAGAGTCCCTTTACCATTTTCACAATGGATGAGAGTACCCCGCTCCCGTTCCTGACAAAGATTGCGAGGTCTACCATCCCAGCGGCCCAGAAGGGGGAACCCATGCCTCAATTGAAGGAAGCAGATCCCACATCTCCGTTGCTCCCCTCAGCCGGAGAATTGTGGGAGGACTTGCCTAACACCTTCTCAGCTGGCAAGCTCAAACCGGACTGTGCTATGGAGCAGTTTGGTGAAAAGCTACCCAGGCTCCCAGATGGCCTTATTCAGGCTGAATTTGACGCGAAATCGCGATTAGCCAGATCTATTAACTCTATGGCTATGTCCGAGGTAGCAACCATAGCTTATGGCTCAGAACCACTTTTTAAGCTCATGACCAAAGCCCTGACTCAAACGGTACAGTCGGATATGTTTGAGTTTGCCACTGCTAGGACGAATTGTAGGAAACATGTCCTACAAGAGGCAACTATTCGACATGAGCCGAATAGGTTACTCTCGTCTAACATCTGGGGAGCAGATCTCTTCCCAGAGGCTATGGTGAAGGAAGTCCAGTCAGAGGCTACGAGGCTGAACCAGAGCCTTAAGGACCGTTGGGGTCTTACGGCTAAGAGGAGACAAGACCTAACACCTAAAGGTAAGGGACAAAGGAAAACTAAAAAAAGGCGCTTCCATCCTTACCAGAAAAGCAGCCACGCTTTCCTCAGCAAGTTCCAGCGGTGCCCTTAGTACAAACAGCCCAGCCTTCCTCCTCTAAGGCTCAATCACAGCCAATTTATGTGATATCCCCTCAGCCTCAGCCCTCCACCTCTTACGCCATCTCTCCGGCTTACAATCAAGCCTTCGAGAGTCAAGCTTCACAGAAGTTTGACCGCTCGGGTAAGGGGGGCAGAGGTAAGCGTTCCTTTCGTGGGAGAGGTTCGGGAGGCCCCTTTAACAGGGGAAAGCACTTCAGAGGAGGCCGAGGCGGTTACCAGAACCAATGAAGAACTTCAGGTAGGAGGGAGGCTGTTTCACTTTCGCCACCGGTGGAACTTCAGCGAATGGGCTCAGAGCATAGTGTCAAAAGGCCTGGGTTGGAGCTGGGTTGACGAACCCCACCTCACATCCAGACCTTTCCGTCAACTTCCTTCCAAAAGAATGACAGAGTACGCAGAGGACCTCCTTCAGAAAGGAGCTATAGCGAGAGTCAAGAGATTAAAATTTCAAGGTCGCTTGTTCAGCGTGCCAAAGAAAGGCTCACAAAAAAGAAGAGTAATCTTAGACTTGTCCCGCTTAAACTTAGCCATCCGCTGCGACAAGTTCAAGATGCTCACGATCTCACAGGTGCGGACCTTACTTCCCCGTGGGGCCGTCACCACCTCTATCGATCTTACAGACGCCTACTATCATATCCCTATTGCAAGACACTTCCGTCCGTATCTGGGTTTCAAGATAGGAGACCAGGCATTCTCCTTCAAGGTAGTTCCCTTCGGTCTCAACGTGGCACCCAGGGTGTTCACGATACTAGCGGAAGCAGTAGTGCAACAACTCAGATCACAAGGGATCATGGTAGTAGCGTATCTCGACGATTGGTTGATCTGGGCTTCAACAGTCGAGGAATGCAACAGAGCTACACTGAAAGTGATTCAGTTCCTGGAATATCTAGGCTTCAAGATAAACAGGACCAAGTCAAGACTTACTCCAGAGTCAGACTTTCAGTGGCTAGGCATTCAATGGAATCTATCCTCCCATACTCTGTCGATTCCATCAACCAAAAGGAAAGAAATAGCGAAGTCAGTCAAGCAATTTCTAAGTCACAAACTGGCGTCAAGGAGAGCTCAGGAGAGGATCCTGGGTTCTCTCCAGTTTGCATCAGTGACGAACGTCTTAATGAAAGCCAAACTGAAAGACCTAACCAGAATCTGGCGCTCACGAGCAAATGTCAGGGCCAGGGACAAACTATCCTCAGTCCCTCTGATTCTAAAGAATCGTCTTCGGCCGTGGGCGAAAGTCAAGAATTTGTCAGTGTCAGTACCCCTTCAGTTCCCTCCACCAGGGATTACCATCCACACAGACGCGTCCTTAAGCGGTTGGGGAGGGTATTCACAAGTCCAAAAGGTTCAAGGAACTTGGTCACCTCAGTTCAGTCAGTTCCATATAAACGTGCTGGAGGCAATGGCAGTGTTCTTGACTCTAAAAAGGTTGCGCCCACCAAAGTACTCCCACATAAGGCTAGTTCTGGACAGCGCAGTGGTAGTACATTGTATAAACAGAGGAGGCTCCAAGTCACGTCATCTAAATCATGTGATGGTAGCCATCTTCTCCCTGGCAGACAAGTTCAGTTGGCATCTCTCCTCCACTCACATAGCTGGAGTGAGAAACGTCATAGCAGACGCGTTATCCCGATCAGTGCCCCTAGAGTCGGAATGGTCACTGGACAACAGTTCATTCCAATGGATACTTCAAAGAGTCCCAGGGCTACAGGTGGATCTCTTCGCATCTCAAGCGAATCACAAACTTCCCTGTTACGTAGCCCCCAACCTGGACCCTCTGGCCTATGCCACGGACGCCCATGGTCTAGACTGGGGAACAAAAACAAACTGGAAGAAGATTTATGTCTTTCCCCCAGTGAATCTTCTTATGAAAGTTTTAAACAACTCAGGACGTTCAGGGGTCAAGTGGCTCTAGTAGCCCCAGACTGGCCGAAGAGCAATTGGTATCCCCTAATTCTGGAGCTGGGCCTTCGTCCTCTTCGGATCCCCAATCCCAAGCTCTCCCAGTCAGTACAAACGAAGACTGTGTTCGCTTCCTCAGGGATTCTCAAAACCCTAACTTTATGGATTTCATGAAGTTTGCGGCAAAAAGAGATGCAAATATTGACCCTCAGAATATTCTCTTCTTGGAATCCGATAAAAGGGATTCAACTTTGAGACAGTACGATGCTGCTGTCAAAAAGTTAGCAATCTTCCTGAGAGAATCTGATATTAGAATCATGACAGTTAATTCAGCTATATCCTTTTTCAGATCCTTATTTGAAAAAGGTTTAGCAGCTAGCACGATTACGACAAACAAGTCAGCCTTGAAAAAGATATTTCAATTTGGGTTCAACATAGACTTGACGGATTCCTACTTCTCGTCTATTCCTAAGGCATGTGCTAGACTTAGACCTTCTGTAAGGCCTACGTCAGTTTCATGGTTCTTAAACGATGTTCTAAAACTGGCTTCAGAAACCGATAATGACACATGCTCGTTTATAATGCTCTTAAGAAAAACCTGTTTTTATTAAGCTTAGCTTCAGGAGCAAGAATTTCAGAACTGTCGGCTTTATCCAGAGATCCGGATCATATTCAATTCCTTCCCACAGGGGAAGTACTACTTTCTCCGGAACGTAGCTTTTTAGCAAAGAATGAAGATCCTTTGATGAGGTGGGAACCTTGGAAGGTACTACCCCTTCCACAAGATGTGTCTCTTTGCCCAGTTACAACCTTACGAGCCTTTCTGTCCAGGACCTCTCCTCATCCTCATCGGGTCCCCTCTTTAAGAGGGAAAAAGGTGGTACTTTATCCATTAAAGGCATCAGGCAGCAAATCCTGTACTTTATTAAGCAAGCCAATCCTGACTCTTTCCCAAAAGCACATGATGTTAGAGCAGTAGCCACCTCAATTAATTATTCCAACACATGAACTTCGATGAGTTGAAAAGTATACCGGATGGAAATCGCCGACAGTGTTCAAACCGCCATTACCTTAAAGATCCTTGGAAGCTCTGAAATTTTCAGCAGTAGCAGCGGGAAACATAGTTTTCCCCTGATTATAGTTGATTTGTAGTAGAAGATTCAGTCCTCCTTTCTACCTGCTTCACCCAACAGTTCGTCTATTCCTACCGTGTTCATTTACATTCACCCGGTGTCTTAGCTGCTTTTATGATGATGTAGTGGGTGCCCTTTAGTTTTTGCTAGGGTCACTCACAGATGATTATGGATTTTGATCTCATGGATGTTACCCCTTATTTTTATGCTAGGGGATACATCGCATTTATAATGGTTACGGGTTTTGTATATTAAGTCATATGCATTCCTTATATATTATCATTGTTGGTTAATTTGTTCATTTGACTACTCTAATTGCTATTATAATTTTGATACATGCCTTTACACAGATACCATTTTGTTACATGTAAGCCATTTACCTCTGTACATATGTAAATTACCTTATGATAAGAAACATGTTTAGAATTAAGGGTAATTTAAGCATATTTCTATTTTGTATCACTGTGTATTTGTATCTTTTTAGCAATTATATTCTTTTTTATATTTACTATATTTTTTATTTGAGACCTATTCTGATTTATTTTATTACTTTTGTTTACAATCTTGTGCTATTTCTCTGGTACGATTTCGCGCAGCGACACGAGCTGAGCCCAGAAAAGGGATTTTGACGTAAGGAAAAATCTATTTCTGGGCGATTGGCTCGTGTCGGCCCGAAAAAAAAACGCCAGCGAAATCCCACCCTACCCATCCCTTCGCCCAAGATTGTCTGCTAACTTCAGGATGGCCACCAGAGGCGCAGCAGTCGGCAGCATGGGATGGAGTAGTAGTAGTACGAGCTGCTCACTCTGTGGGTCGGCTCTCCTCATGGAGGGTTTTTGTTGTGGGAGATTTCTATTGGTTTTTGGCTCGTGGTAGTGGTCTCACTCGCCTAGTGTTCATACCGACACCCTCTTGGAGGGTGAGCGAGTCAGTTATACTGACCTTTTTCTTTATTTTATTTATTCTCTGGTATGTGTTAGTACATTTACCCTAGAAATAATAGATTAAAGGATATTTCGCTGGCGACACGAGCCAATCGCCCAGAAATAGATTTTTCCTTACGTCAAAATCCCTTTTTTCTGTCGCCGGTCGGTAAACTACTGTTTACAGACCTCCGCCCAGGATTTTTTGGATTTGACTCGCATTTAAGTATCTGATTGACTTTTGGTATTGATTTTGGATTGTTGGATTGGCATACGCGATAGTGGACCGTTTTTTTACTTTGGATTGGCTTTTCTGTAAAACATTATGTCTGGATCAAAGTGCAGTGAGGTTTCAGAGTGTGTGTGAGGAGTGATTGTAAGGTGAGGCTACCGAAATCATCGGTAGACCCCCACACAGTATGTATGAGTTGTAGGGGGCATATTTGTTTGATGGATGATCGGTGCAATGAATGTGATGGATTGGCCGATGATGATTGGAGGGTGTATGTTTCCTATCGGCGCAAATTAGAACGCGATAGGATCAGGAGGTCTTCCTCCAGGAGTGGTTCTACCAAAGGTAAGGGTGATAATATTTCTCCTGTAATAACAACTGAAGATTTTGCATCTCCTAAACCTGTGTTGCCTTCGGGCCCTGAATCTGTGTCGGGAGAAGGTAATGCTCTCTCTCTTATTTTGGAGTCTCTACGTACTCTAGAGACCAAAGTGAAAGCCTTGGAAACTGGCTCAGTGCAAGTGCGTGATCGTGCCCCTAGTGTTGTGGAGGGGGCGTCAGATCGGCCCCATAATGCCTCTAGGCCTAGACCGCTATCGGACTCCCAGGAATCAGGAGGGGGTATGTCGAAAGCCGCAAGAGGGTTACGGGGGCTCCCCACCCGATTCTGGCGTCCCCTTCGGCAGGCCTTGTTGCAAAGTCCCCAGGCTGTCAAGGAGCGCGCAGCGGGCGGGGCGCATCCTTAAGGACTGCTTTTTGTCCTCCGAAGCATCCTCCCCGTGCAAGGGGTGGAGCGGTCGGAGAGAGACTCGTCCGCTGAAAAGGACGTTTCGTGTTGAGGACGCTTCACGTCCTGTATCGCCGCTTTCTTCGGAGGACGCTTATGACGCTTTTCCGCCTCAGAAGAGAGGTAAAATCTCATCCGACGAGGACGCTGGGTTGCGCGCACAGGCGCGTATCCCTGAGAAGCAGGTAACTGTACCTGTGAGAAGGAAGGAGGCGTCCCCTCGCCCCTCGTCTTCTCGCAGGATCAGCCCTGCTCCCTCTGTTCGTTCCTCTCCAACGAAGAACATTCTTTTGTCCCTTCAGGACCAGCTATCGACGCTTATGGCTCAGAGGACTCGCCCAGCAGCAGTCGAGCCTAAGCGGAGGAAGGACCTTAGACTGCCCGTTAAGAGGCCGGACAAGCTAGTATCCTTCTCCCTCTCCTCGCTCGTCTCTTTCGCCGATTGCGTCTCCTTCGGCGATTCGCCGATCTCGTTCGCCCGCTAAGAAGACGTTTCGTCGGGATGCTTTTGTTCCCTCTTGACGTCATGGGCAGGCTGCTTGCCGTGATTTTCGGGAGGACGCTCAGGAAGCTTTGGAGTGCGATCAGGACGCTTTTGAAGACGCTCGGCAGGACGCTTTTCAGGACGCTTCGGGGGACTCCGGCCAAGAAGAAGACGTACACCAGGACGTTGGGTTGCGCGCACAGGCGCGTATACCTGAGAAAATGTCTACCCTTTCGTTGAGGAAACGTAAGGACGCTTCTCTTGCAAGTGAGGCTGCCTCGGGCGTCGCTAAGGACGCTCATCGCCGTCAGGACGCTCTGGCCTCCCTTCGAGCGGTAAACGCCACAAAGAAGACAGCCTAGATAAGGCTTCTACCAGTAAACATCGGGGGTCTTTGATTAAGGCAAGACCCGATAGACGTACGCCCTCTCCGGAGAGGCGGTCTCCTCTTCCGATTAGAGAAGAAGGAGAGTTGAGTAGTCCTGCTGACTCTGTTGAAGAGGAACCTTCTGCTGCCTCTTCAATCTCGGATTATAAAGTTCTTGTGCGGCTGTTGCGTTCGTCCTTCGAGGACAAGTTCCAGCCTGCAACTCCCAAGTCTCCTCCTTCGCAGTTTTCATCCTCTAAGACTTGTAAGACCCCGGAGTTTGTCGAGATGAAGACTTCGCTCTCTACTAAGCGGGCATTCAAGAAACTCCAAGACTGGATGGAACGAAGGAAGGATCAAGGCAAGACAACTTTCGCCCTTCCTCCCGCTAGACTCAGCGGTAAAGGAGGTATGTGGTATAAAACCAAGAAAAAGACGTGGGTGTGAGAATCCCTTCTTCAGCACAAGGGGATTTCTCCAGCATTGGTTGGAATTCTCAGAGGAGGTCCCTTTTATCCACTGCTAAAGTGACCTGGACCCCTACGGAGACAGACCATCATTTGAAGGGGCTGCTCCGGACTCTTGAAGTATTCAACTTCCTAGACTGGTGCTTGGGAGTTCTGGATCTGCAATCGAGAAGCCCAGAGTCTCTCAGTCTGGGGGAGCTGTCCAGCATGCTATCATGCAATGGACAAAAGCGTCAGGGATGGTTAGAGGAGCTGGTCTCTCATTTTGGGACGGCCTCTTGAAGAAGAGAGCTTTGCTGTGTAATTTCACAGCTCGATCAGTTACTCCAGCTCAGAAAGCGGAGCTGCTCTTTTCTCCTATTACGAACCATCTCTTCCCCCAGACTTTGGTTAAGGACCTGGCAAGCAGTTTGCAAGAAAAGGCAACGCAGGACCTCTTAGCCCAGTCCTCGAGACGTCCGGCAGTTCCTTCCACTTCTTCGGCTTTTGTACGACCGCCGAAGAAAGTTAAGCCCTTTCGTGGGGCTCCTCCCTCGAGAACAGCTCCTCGAGGGAGAGGACTTGCAAGAGGAAGAGCTTCTTTCAAACCAAAGCCTTCCAAGTGAGAAGTATGTCCTTCAGACACCAGTCGGAGCCAGACTGAAGTTCTTTGGGGGAACATGGAGAGAGAGGGACACGGTCCCTTGGTCCCTCAAGATCGTGGAGCAGGGGTACAAGATCCCCTTTTTAGATCTTCCTCCTCTTTCTACGACTCCCAGAGACCTTTCTCCATTCTATCAGGGAGAAAAGAAACAAGTTTTATTCGATCTTCTACAACAAATGATCGAAAAAAGAGCGGTGGAACAAGTCGCGGACCTGGGGTCTCCAGGCTTTACAACAGATTTTCCTAGTACCAAAGCAGTCGTCAGGTTGGCGTCCAGTCCTAGATGTAAGCAGCCTCAATCTTTTCGTGGAAAAGACCAAATTCACGATGGAGATGCCTCATTCTGTTCTGGGAGCCTTGAGACCGGGCGACTGGATGGTGTCCTTAGACCTGCAGGACGCGTACTTTCACATCCCGATCCACCCTCTTTCAAGAAAGTACCTAAGATTCGTCTTGGGCAAAAAAGTGTGGCAGTTCAGAGCTCTTTGTTTCGGCCTGACCACGGCTCCAATGGTGTTCACCGTAGTCATGAAAAATGTGGCGAGGTGGCTACACTCTTCAGGGATAAGAGTTTCCCTTTACCTCGACGACTGGCTTATCAGAGCTTCGTCGAGAGAGAAGTGTCTGAAGGACTTGCAGTTCATGTTAGCCCTAGCGAAGTCCCTGGGACTTCTTGTCAACCTCGAAAAGTCGCATCTGACCCCGACACAGTCCATCGTGTATCTGGGGATTCAGATGGATTCAGTGGCTTTTCGAGCGTTTCCGTCCCAGGAACGTCAGCGGCTAGGATTAGAGAAGATCTCGGCCTTCTTGGGGAAAGAAACTTGCTCGGCGAGGGAATGGATGAGTCTGCTGGGCACCATTTCATCGCTAGAAAAGGTTTGTTTCCTTGGGAAGACTGCACCTCAGACCTCTCCAGTTTTTCCTTGCGGACGAGTGCAAGGTCAAGGACTATTCTCAATGCGATCCTGAGAATATCGTGCAGTCCAATAAAGAGCCATCTAAGATGGTGGTTCGACCCACAGAAACTACAGGAGGGCTTGTCCCTAAGTCTTCTGAGCCCCGACCTAGTGTTGTTCTCAGACGCTTCCATCGCGGGCTGGGGGGCAAGGGGGGCACTAGGAGGGGAGTGTCAGGCTCCTGGAGAGGGGAACAGGTAGCCTGGCACATAAATGCAAAGAGCTAGCAGCAATCTTTCTGTCGCTGCAGTTCTTCGAAGGGAGTTTGACGAACAAGATCGTTCAAGTAAACTCCGACAATACCACAGCACTCGCTTATTTGAAGAATCAGGGAGGAACACACTCCAGAACTTTGTTTCACCTGGCGAAGGAGATTCTGCTGTGGGCGAAAAGAAGAAAGGTTACGATCCTGACGAGGTTCATTGCAGGAGTGCAAAACGTCAGGGCCGACCTTCTCAGTCGTCGGGAACAAATCCTACCGGCGGAATGGACCTTAAACAAAGACGTGTGCGAGACCTTTGGAGGTTTGTGGGGACGTCCTCTGGTCGACTTATTCGCGACGTCGAGGACCAAGAGGCTTCCTCTGTATTGCTCCCCGGTCCTAGATCCAGAAGCAATCGCTGTGGACGCGGTTGCTATGGAATTGGACGGGCCTAGATCTGTACGCCTTCCCGCCATTCAAGATCATAGGGGAAGTCATGAGGAAGTTTGCGGCTTCAGACGGACGAGGTTGACCCTTATCGCCCTGATGTGGCCAGCGAGAGAATGGTTCACAGAGGTCATGTCTTTCTTGTAGACTTTCCAAGGACGTTGCCCTGGAGGAAAGATCTACTCAAACAGCCTCACTTCGAAAGGTAATCACCAAAACCTCTCCGCTCTGGGTCTGACTGCGTTCAGACTATCGAAAAGTTGGCCAGAGCGAGAGGTTTTTCGAAAGTAGCTGCGAGAGCAATCGCAAATGCAAGACGTTCATCTACAAGAGCTGTATACCAATCGAAGTGGGCTTCCTTCAGGGCATGGTGTAAAAAGGAGGGAGTTTCCTCTTCCACGACCTCTGTGAACCAGATAGCCGATTTTCTGCTCTTTCTCAGGATGTGCAGAAAATTAGCAGTCCCTACCATCAAGGGATATAAGAGCATGTTGTCAGCGGTTTTTAGGCACAGAGGCCTGGACCTTTCTGACAACAAAGACATTCATGATCTCTTAAAATCTTTTGAGACTTCGAAGATTCCCCAAACAAGACCGCCTTCATGGAACCTTGACGTGGTTCTTAGGTTCTTAATGTCAAGTCCTTTAGAACCACTTCAAGCAGCGTCTCTTCGAAACTTGACAAGGAAGGCTCTTTTTCCTAAACTTCTCTGGACGGACTGGCTAAGAGAGTTAGTGAAATACAAGCTTTTAGTAATCTAGTGGGATTCAAAGGAGACAACGCTGTCTGCTCTTTGAGCCCAACTTTTTTGGCAAAGAATGAAAATCCTTCTAACCCTTGGCCGAAAAGCTTCGAGATCAAGGGTATGTCAAGTCTGGTGGGCCAAGAACCAGAGAGAGCCTGTGCCCTGTCAGGGCTCTCAAGTTCTATGTGCATAGAACAAAAGAGGTAAGAGGTCCCTCAGGTAATCTCTGGTGCTCTGTGAAGAGACCAGAGTTACCTTTATCTAAGAATGCTGTTGCTTTCTTTCTGAGGGACGTCATTAAAGAGGCTCATTCATCTTGCCAGAAGACTGATTTGAGCCTCTTACGAGTGAAAGCTCACGAAGTTAGAGCTGTCGCTACCTCTCTTGCCTTCCAAAAGAATATGTCAGTCAAGGACATTCTTGATGGCACCTTTTGGAGGAGCAACTCTGTCTTCGCCTCACATTACCTACGGGATGTGAGAACGATTTATGACGACTGTAATTCTCTTGGGCCATACGTTTCTGCAGACACAGTCTTGGGGGCTGGAGGTAGACTCTTTCCCTATCCCCTTAGTTAGGTTTAGGTTAGTTTTTATTGTTGTGTTTTTAGGTTGTGGTGAGTCTTGTGTGAAGATCTCCCATCCCTTAGTTTAGTATTCAAGGGGTCTTTGGATAGTTGGTCAGGTGGTGGTCAGTTGCTTCGTTGCCCTCATATGTATGGCTCTATGGTCTTGTCACGTTGAGGTCACGTCCCCGTTGACAGATCATCCAGAGCGCACCAGCACTACAGGTCTTCACCTGGCTGGCAACTCTGATTAAGCAAAAGCAGGCTTAAGTGACAGTAATCACAGAGTCTACTTTGCTAACAGGTGAGGAACCAAGATATACATCATCTACTTAATTTAAGTTTCCTATAAATCCTATTCTGTCTCTTCCCACCATCTGAAGGTGGGATTCAGCTATATATATATCTGTCAGGTAAGTTGCATGAACAAAATGTTATTGTTATAATACAATTAAGTTTGTTCATACTTACCTGGCAGATATATATAATTAAAGTGCCCACCCTCCTCCCCTCAGGAGACAGGGGCGGGGGGGGGGGGGGGCCCCCTTATAAAATATGAATAGAAAATGGGAATGGTTCCTGATATCCGCCTCCCAGCGGCGGGAATGGGTACTACCACCTGGCCGCCCACTGCGTGTGCCGCGAGTTTTGAAATTCTGTCGGACTTCAGAAAATGCAGCTATATATATATCTGCCAGGTAAGTATGAACAAACTTAATTGTATTATAACAATAACATTTTTTGTAACTATACAAACCTGAGGTCCTTTACACTGGGAATAACTTTCAGCGAAGGCTAGAAATCGGCTTTTGAACTTTAAAACCAGGTGGTTAGCCAGTTAAAAACTGTCTGGTAGTCAGGAGTCCCGTTCCAGCAGGATGTATACATTCCAATATGCTTTAAGCCCAGGAATCAGGTTGAGGGGTAGCATGAGGTGGGCATATATGTAAAGGACCTCAGGTTTGTACACAGGCAGTCCCCAGGTTATCGGGACTTGGTGAATGGCAATCCAGTTTTATGGCACTAGACTAGCACCCTAAAATCAGCAACTTATAGAGTTATGGCGCCATAATATACCTAACGGAGGTGCTATTAACCGAAATTTGGCGCCATGAATGGCTGAGTTTCGGTTAATGGCGGCTTTTGCTTATCAGCATTCCACCAAGAGCTGAACCCCCACCGATACCCTGGGACTGCCTGTAGTTAAGAAAAATACAATTTGCTTTTAAAAGTTGTGATTTGTTCCTACACGTAATACAAACCCTCCGTCCTTTACATTAGGAAGACTCTGAGTGAGCCTCTATGAACTGACTGGGGTTTGCCTCATCCGATTTTCCTTCCGGGTTGAAAGAGTGAGGAAGGGAACTAAGCCTCTGACCAATTGGTGGGAGTATAGAAACTGCTTGATCAGTGGTCAGACTTCTGAACCATTTCATGTGAGGGAGATGTGCATAACCTCATAGAAAAACAACAAAGACCTTTAATGTCGGAGACAATAAGTCAAATACAGGCATTAGGTTTGTCTTATGTCAAAGGCCTCCTTTCCCCCCGTGGTAGGGAAAGGAGAGGATATCCGCTTCTATAATCTATGTATTCAAAGAATACATCAGCCGCAGTTCCAGCTGTGGGATAGACGCAACTGACTGCGCGAAGGAAGAGAGTAGAATGAAGGGCGGAGAAGGAGAGCCAGTCACATTCAAACCCACATTTATACTACTGCACAACAAAAGGCGAGATGGTCCTCTTAAAGGAGCTGGGTAAGCTAACACAACTTGTTGAGCAGCCAGCTTAGGTCCCAAGGAAAAAGTGTCTTAAGGACTTGTGGGCTATACAGTGGACCTCTCCTTATTGCGTTCTCGACATTCACAGACTCGCTTATTCGTGGATTTCTCTATACACCATATCTACCCATTATTCGTTGGAATTTTGTATATTCTCAGTATTTAATATGAGGAATAACCACAAATTACTGTATTTTCATATAAATTTCATGATTAAACGCACTTTTCCAGGCTCAGTCCGTGTCGCTTTGTGAAATATCCCTTTAGTTCATATTTCTAAGGTAAATAATGCTAACATTACCAGAGAAAAATAAAAGAGGGGGATGTCAGAGTATCCTGACTCGCTCACCCTAAATAAAAAGAGGGTGTCGGTATGGTACTGGGGCGAGTGAGACCACTACCACGGACCTCTTGTCATTTAGAATTCTCCTTCACCAAACTCCCCCTCCTCGAGAGAGCTGGTACACAGCCGGTGCCAGTAACTACTACTACACACCCACCCACGCCGACAACAGCGCCTCTCGTGGCTATCCTTTTCGTTAGCGACTTCTCGCACTCACATGATTTTTCTCTGCTTGTGTTTTGTGCCTTAACTTTGGATTATCTTTCCACTGGAGTTCCAAGCTATCGCCACAGCTAAGTTAAGTACTGCCGAAAGGTTACATGTATTTTTAGCCAGTCAGGATCCGTTTTAACCGTTTTTTAGCTTCATTAATGACCTTCCTTGTCTGGTCTCGGGCTCGCCATGCCGGCTCGCCTCGTGTTATCTTATAGCTCCCTCGGTCTCCCATACCGCGGTGGCAATTCTGTGCAGTGCCTTTGATTATTTTATGATTATTTTAGTGTGGTGCGGGAAGTGCTACAATTTTCATGTTTTACATCGTACTATTCGGAAATCCTATGCCTCCATGTCTTAGCTTAGTGTTCATGCATGCATGTTCCTTTGTCTAGGTCTGTTAGGCAGTTGGGTTATATATGTATACATTATATATATTTCCCACTTTTCTTTAGTCCAGCCACCCTGGCCGTCGTCCTCCGTTTTACGTATCGGCAGAGGCCAGCTCCCGAGTTGTTGGTCTGTCTACCTTCCAGGTAGGCTAGCCTAACTTCTCCTGGACGCCCCCTTTCTTTCTCTTACACGTGATTTCCTTCTTTTCCTTTTCATTACGATGTATTTGTTATGGGTTGCATATTTGAGACGGTTTGCATTAGCCTAGGCTATGTTTTGTCTGTCCCGTTCGCCTCGTGGTCCAACCACGTTTGCAGTGGGCCAGCTAATCACCTCAGTCAATAAGAGGAAACACATCTTCCGTCTCCGCCATCGTGGGGGGTGAGGTAGTCCGCGCCTGCTCACAGTCGCTAGGGCAACATCCGAGCACCCCTCCCCTCCTCCATCCCTTCTCAGGGAGGATACGGGAGTTACGGACAAGGGGGGGTCCTGAGTCTGGGTCTTTACCGTTCTCTCCACGAGTTTTGGGGGGGGGGGGGGGGGGTACCCCGTGTGTTCGGGTTGGGTTGGCCACCCCGCCAGCTCGCACTGGGTCCTCCTCGGTTCTCTCTATGGCTACCTCCTCTATCCTCCCCATCTGTTATTCGGCAGACTCGCTGGCTCCGCCAGCTCCTTGGGGGTAGCGGAGAGTAGCCTTGACATGCATCCCTCTGTATTCACATTTTATGATTCATAGTTCTGTTGCCACTTCCGCTAGTCCGGCGGAGCACCCGCTCACCATCCGGGTTCTCTGTCTGCTAGCGAAAGTTTTTTACGGCGGAGTTACGCTTCGCTTGCCTTCTTCATTATTTATTTTATCTTATTTTGTTTTAATTTAAGTTTATGTACTTGGGTAATCTTCTCGTGTATCTCCGCTGTGATTGTACCCTCACCTCGGTGTATACTCTCGGTTTATGAGCAGGTAACTGGTTCGGCAGGAAATCTTTGCTCCGGTGTACCGGAGTTTTCGGACCAGTTTACCACGTCCTACGGACTTTTCTCTCACGGAGTACAGGAGAAGATTATGCCCAGAATAAACGTTTCACTCCGGCATACAGCAGAGCTTCATATCTCTTAACAGGTTAGCCCTGTTAGTAACTGCCGATACTTATGTATCTGTTCACTTACAGGCTACCAACTGTCAAGAGGCGGGGTGCAACGCCATCCTGCAGGACCCATGTGGTCATGAGGTCTGCCGGACCCACGCTCCCTGCACTGTCCGCCATAACGATTTTATTGTTTGGCATCACGAGGCCTGCTCCATCTGTTATGATCTGGTGGATCAGTTTACTGCCGGAGTAAGTATATACCAGTGTAATACACTTGTATCTGTTCTTGGTATATACTGCTATAAAAGCATATGTTAAGATATGTATATAAGTATGACTTAGTCTTAAGTATTAATCTTATATCCTTGGGGCTTCGTTGTAAGGATTCAATAACCCTTTATTTCAGGCTGTTGCCGTGAAGGACGCCGCGTCGGCTACCTTGAAGGCCTGGGTAGGAGGCTTTGGGAAGAACGTCTCCAAGGGGCAGCCATACGTCCTGGACAAGAGTATGGCTGTCCGCCTCTTCCCAGGCGGCAAGTCGACTGGTTACGTCAACCCAGCAGCGGCAGCTCCGTGCATCGCTGCTATTCAACAACAGGTGGCGCAGGCATTGGCGGAACAAGGGCCCCGGAGATCGCCGAGGACGTTGCAACCCTGGACTTGAATGTAGAGCCGATGACGGTAGGAGAGGGTGATTTATTGGTTGAGGTAGGTTTGTTAGGCGCTCAAGGGCTTCCTTTGGGTGTTTCTGGATCTCCGTCCCCTATTCCTTTTTCTTCTTTTCAGGGCTTTTCTGAGTCGGACATGCCGGCTAGGACGTCATCAGCTTCAGCTATCCCTAAAGTGAAAGGGAAGCGGGAGCAGAAGACCCTGGAGAGGACGTCTTCTAAGAAGACTTTGTCCTCGTCATCTCATAAGACTCCGGCTCACCATCCCGGAGCAGAGAAATCGAAGTCTTCTTCGACTTCTTACTCGAAAGGGTCTAGAGGCAAGTCCTCTAAGGAGAAGGCTTGTGCTCCCTCTGAGCCAGAGCCTTCGACGTCCACCGGAGCGCGTCCTAAGACTCCCGCATCGTTCAGGGACTCTAGTCCCTTCGATACCGAGGCATTCACTGCAGGGGTGATGCAACAGGTGGGCAATCTAGTCGGTTCTGTGATGAACGACAGGCTAGAACAGATGCTGGCGCGCATCTCCACCTCGTTTGAGGAGTCGGGTCAGTCAATCCAAAACATATCGGAGCGACTGACTAACCAGGAAAACCTGCTGCGGGCCTTAGGGAAAATCCCCCAGCAGTTCTTCCTCAGGCAGGTGCCGGAGTAACACCCATGCCGGACTACCATACTCTCCCTCCCTTCACCATGAGCAATCCTTGGAGGGTCGCAGCCTTTGCCCCCTTCAAGGATGGGATGATTTCTATTCCCGATTGTGGAACTCAAAGAATTGAGGACTTCGAGTTCCACCCCGCCAATCTCCAACCACCTTTCATGGGCTACGCTCGATTGACGGAGACGGCATTGAGGAGGGAAGACAGGATCCCGAAGGAAACTGTCATTTACAGTCGGGATCAAGCCCAGAGGGAATGGGTTAGATGCCTCAAAGATTGGGATTGTACAAACACCAAGCTTCAGGCTTTCAAGAGCCCATTCACCATCTTTGTGTCAGAGGAGGAGACACCGCTCCCCTTTACCACAAAGTTGGCAGAGGCAACTATACAGCTGAGAGAGTCGGATCCTACATCCCTACTCTTTCCAGGTTCTGAAGATCTCTGGGCTGATCTGCCGGCTTCCTTCACTATCGGGAAGCTCAAACCGGATTGTGCTATCAAACAGTTCGGGGAGAGACTACCGAGGTTACCGGATAACCTGATCCAAGCGGAGTTTGACGCTAGGACCAGGTTAGGGAGGACCCTGAATGCCTTGGTTATGACAAAGGTTGCCGCCATCACTTATGGGACGGAGCCTCTGTTCAAACTCTTGGCAAAAGCTCAAACACAAACCGTACAGTCTGACCTGTACGACTTTGTGGTTGCTAGGCGTAACTGCTGGAAGCACATCCTGCAGGAAGCCACAATTGGGCACGAGCCGAACAAATTGCTCGCGTCATCCATTTGGGGAGCTGACCTCTTCCCCGAATCCGTGGTGAATGAGGTTCAACATGAAGCGACCAGGCTGAATCAGAGCCTTAAGGTCCGCTGGGGACATTCTGGCAAGAGGAAGCCAGAAGGTACCCCCTCAAATGTGAAAAAGCAGAAGAAGCCCAGGAAGTTTACACCTTTCCAGGCTCCGCAGCAACAGCAGATGGTTCAGGCGGTCCCCGTTTCCCAAATGGTTCAACCGTCTTCTTCGAAGAACCAGAACCAGCCCATTCTCCTGCTGACGTCTCAGAACCAGCCCTCGACTTCCTATGCTGTATCCCCAGCCTTTAACCCTGTTTTTGAAGGACAGGCATTCCAAGCCTTCAACAGGTTTGGAAGGGGAAGTAGATCTAGGGGTGCATTTTGCCAGAGGGGTGGCGGAAGGACACCCAGCAGGGGAAAACACTTCCGTGGAGGACATAGAGCACGTCCTGCCCAAAATCAGTGAGAACCCTCAGGTGGGAGGGAGGCTGTTCCTCTATCGACACAGATGGGGATTCAGCAATTGGGCACAAAGCATTGTGTCCAAAGGGCTGGGATGGAGTTGGATCAAAGGTCCCCCTCCATCCAAAACATTCCTTCAAATACCAACAAAGGAATTGACAGAGTATGCACAAGAGCTCCTTCAGAAAGGAGTAGTATCAAGAGTCAAACATTTAAAGTTTCAAGGTCGCTTGTTCAGCGTGCCAAAGAAAGGCTCAACAAAACGAAGAATAATTTTAGACTTGTCCCGTCTAAACTTATTCATTCGTTGCAACAAGTTCAAAATGCTGACTATCTCGCAGGTGCGGACCTTACTTCCCCGTGGGGCCGTCACCACCTCTATAGATCTTACAGGCGCATACTATCATATCCCAGTCGCGAGACACTTCTGCCCATATCTAGGGTTCAGGTTGGGAAACCAGGCATTCTCCTTCAAAGTAATGCCCTTCGGGCTGAACGTAGCCCCCAGGGGTGGGTTCACGAAAAATAGCGGAATCAGTAGTCCAACAACTGAGATCACAAGGGATAATGGTAGTAGCGTACCTGGACAATTGGCTCATTTGGGCAACAACCGTCGAGGAATGCCTCAAAGCCACGAACAAAGTAATACAGTTTCTGGAACATCTGGGGTTCCAAATAAACAAGATCAAATCCAGGCTGACGCCGGAATCTCGTTTTCAGTGGCTCAGCATTCAGTGGGACCTGAACTCCCACACTCTGTCAATTCCGTTGGTCAAAAGGAAAGAAATAGCCAAGTCAATAAGGCAATTCCTCAAATGCAAACAAACATCAAGGAGAAACCAGGAAAGGATCCTAGGTTCCCTCCAGTTTGCATAAGTCACAGATGTTCTGTTGAAAGCAAAGTTGAAGGACATAAATCGAGTTTGGCGCTCAAGAGCAAATGTCAAATCTCGAGACAAGTTGTCAGGCATCCCGCCGATTCGCAGCGTCTACACCCCTGGGCGGAGACCAAAAATCTGTCCAAATCAGTTCATCTCCAATTCCCTCCTCCGGTGTTGGTTATCCACACGGACGCCTCTCTGAGCGGATGGGGAGGATACTCCCAATTCAAAAAAGTTCAAGGGACTTGGTCGCCTCAGTTCCGCCAACTTCACATAAACGTATTGGAACCCATGGCAGTTTTCCAAGAATTCCCATATAAAGCTGGTTTTGAACAGCGCAGTAGTGGTACACTGCATGAACAGGGGAGGATCCAAGTCAAAGCACGTGAACCATGTCATGATAGCCATTTTTTCCCTAGCAACCAAGTACAAATGGCATCTATCCTCCACTCATCTGGCGGGAGTAAGGAACGTGATAGCAGACGCTCTGTCTCGATCAGTTCCTCTAGAATCGGAGTGGTCCCTGGACAAGCGCTCATTCCAGTGAGATATGCCAAAGGGTCCCAGGTCTCCAGGTGGATCTTTTCGCATCTCAAGCGAACCACAAGCTCCCTTGCTATGTGGCCCCCAACCTGGACCCTCTGGCTTATGCCATAGACGCCATGTCCATAGATTGGAACCAGTGGAGGAAGATATACATCTTTCCTCAGTGAATCTTCTATTGAAAGTCCTGAGCAAACTCAGGACATTCAAGGACAAGTAGCTCTAGTAGCCCCAGGATTGGCCCAAGAGCAACTGGTATCCTCTCTTCTTGGAATTGGGTCTCTGACCTCGACAGATTCCCACCTCCCAAACTATCTCAGTCAGTACAAATGAGGACTGTGTTCGCTCCTCAGGAATTCTCAAAACCCTATCTTTATGGACTTCATGAAGTTTGCAGCTAAGAGAGATGCAAATATTGATCCCCAGAATAGTCCTTTTCCTAGAATCGGATAAGAGGGAGTCAACTTACGCCAGTACGATGCTGCTGAATTAAGAAAACTGGCAAAATTACCTGAAGGAAACAAACACCCGAACCATGACAGTTAATTTAGCTATATCCTTTTTCAGATCCCTGTTTGAAAAAGGTCTAGCAGCTAGTACTATTACACTAATAAGTCAGCTTTAAAGAAAATCTTCCAGTTTGGCTTTAAGATAGACTTAACAGGACTCCTACTTTACGTCTATTCCTAAAGCCTTGCTAGGCTCAGACCCTTCAGAAAGGCCTAGTTCAGTTTCATGGTTCTTGAATGACGTTCTCAAACTGGCTTCAGATACTGACAAAGATTCATGTAGCTATCTAATGTTATTAAGAAAAACATTATTTCTGGGCTCAGCTCGTGTCGCTTGCGCGAAATATCCTTTAATCTATTATTTCTAGGGTAAATGTACTAACACATACCAGAGAATAAATAAAATAAAGAAAAAGGTCAGTATAACTGACTCGCTCACCCTCTAGGAGGGTGTCGGTATGAACACTAGGCGAGTGAGACCACTACCACGAGCCAAATGCCAATAGAAATCTCCCACTACAAAACCCTCCAAGAGGGGAGCCGTCCCACAGAGTGAGCAGCTAGTACTACTACTACTCCATTCCCATGCTGCCGACTGCGCTGCGCCTCTGGTGGGGCCATCCTTTTCAGTTAGCGCACACGAGTCACACGTGTTATTTTTCTCTCTGTGTTTTTTGTGCCCTTTCTTCGGATTTTCAATAATGGAGCGTGCAGCTATTGCAGCAGCTAAGTTAAGTACTCAGTATTTACGATTAGTTGGTTTTTTCCGTCCCTGAGACAGTATTTGCCGTTTTTTAGGTATAAATACGTTCTCGGGGGTCGGAAGCATGGCAGCATGGTCCTGCCGCGTGATGGGTTCGTTCTTGGTCTCCCATACCTAGAACATCCCTTATTTATTTACGCTCTATTTTGATTTTCCGCTTTATTTAGATTAAGGTCTACTCAGGTTGTCATGCATGCATGTATATCACCTTATGTAGGCTTTTTCTATCCAGACCCTAGTCCAGGTTCTTAGTATCGGCCCCTGACTAGCTTTGAGTGGTAGACTTGCCTTCGGGTTAGTCGTACACTCCTGGATTTTTTCTCCTGCTATATTACTTTCTTTCTTTCATTTTATTTTATTTATTATATTTTGTCTTTGTTAGGTTAGTTGGCGTCTGGCTTAGCCTAGGTCCCGGCTCATAGAGCCTATTCTACCGCTGATCAGTTCGGTTGCTTCCTCATAGCTTCTCTCTGATCAGTTGGTTTTAGCCCTGTGGGCCTATATGCTACCGCTTTTCAGTTCAGGTTGCTTCCCGATAGCTTCTCTCTGATCAGTTGGTTGGCCTAGGTTTGGTTACCGTATTTCAGTTTACCGCCTCGTGGTCACTCTGTGATCACGGGACAGCCAGACGCCTGCCAGTCACCCTTCCCCCCCCCTCCCGCTCTTCCATAGAGTCGGGCGGGGGTGGGTCGGTCTGCCCATGCTCGCTCCACATACCCGAGCCTGCCTCCCCCTCTCCCCTCAGGCGGAGGGGCTAGGGAGTCGGACAGACCCAGACTGGTCTCGACCTCTCCGGCTTCTCGGTCCGGCCGGGTGGTACGTTGTGGGGGGCCCTGGCCTTCCCCCCCCCTCTGTTACTGCCTTGTCGCTCCGGGCCAGCTCGAGCATGTATGTCCTCTCGCCCTTCCCTCCTTACTAGAGCTCCTCCCTGATCGGAGTCCTGGTATCCAGCGGAAGGAGCTAGTCCACCCAGTAGAGTGGACCGGAACATACAGTAGGTCTCTACTAACCTTACCGTATTGCTGAGTTACTACACTCCGCTTCACACTGGACCTAGTCCGGTTCGCTTGTGTTTAGGTTTAAGTTATCTATAAGTTTATCTTAAGTATCTTAAACCATTCCCCCCCCCTCCCTTTCATTTTTTACCGGATCTCTCCGGGATTATAGCCTATTCAGGCAATGCAGGGAGGGGTTATGCCCAAATTTTTTCCGAGCTCCGGCATGTAACGGAGTTCTTTTGTCCTTTAGTCTGTAAGTGATGCCCCTTTAAGATACTCATGTGTCTTCCCACTTACAGGCCACCAACTGTGAGCATCCGGGATGTTCCGCTACACTTCAGGACCCCTGTGGACACGAAGTTTGCCGGTCCCATGCTCCATGCGCGACTCCGCACGGGGACATCCAGGTCTGGTACCACGAGACGTGTACCATATGTTACGATCTGGTGAGCCAGCTTTTGGAAGGCGTAAGTATTCCATCTCCAGTAGCTGCTCCGCTTCTTTTTTAGTGCTTAAGTTTTCAGCATTTACTTTAACTTAAGGCATCTAGTTTAAGTTATACTCTAAGTTTTAGTTTTAAGTGATTCTTAAATCTAAAATACGCCCTCTCTTACAGGTCTCCGGCAGTAAGGGATACCGCACTGGCTACCCTGCGGGCCGGGTGGGTCGGAGGTTTTGGCAAGAACGCCGCCAAGGGTCAGCCCTACATACTCGAGAAGCGATTAGCACTATTAATCTTTCCCCGGAGGCAAGGCGACAGGGTACGTCGAGACCCAGTAGAGGCGGGACCCAACTATTGCCTTCATACAACAACAGCTGGCGGCCTCCTTAACCGAACAAGACCAGGATATCTCCACGGATGTCGCAACCCTGGATATTAATGTTGAACCGATGGTAGGTATAGACGACCTGTTGGTCGAGGTAAGTAATGTGGGTACCCAAGGGTCACCCTTGGGTGTGACTGTTTCTTAATACCCCTGCAACCTCTCCATCCTTCCAAGGCTTTACGGGTGATGAATTGTATACTCCTCCTGAGGCTTCGGTTAGACCTAAGATCAAGTCTAAAGTGATGACCTTGACTAAGACGTCATCGTCTTCTAAGAAGAAGTCCTCGTCTTCTTCCTCACATAAGTCTCCGGCTCGTAATCCCGGCCCAGACAGGTCTAAAGCATCTAGCTCCGGCTCTAAGTCCTCGAAAAGTAAAACCCAAGGAGAGATCTCGCCACCCCGGCAGAATCACCAGTTCCCGTACCTTTGGTTCCAATTCAGAGCCTCCCCTCCACCTCCGCAGCAGCTCCGGCTTTGGACTCCAATGCTGGCCTGTTGCAACAGGTGGGCGCACCTAGTGGGGTCCCTTAAGAGTAGTATGGAACAAATGATATCTCGCCTGTCGGATAGGATCACTTCTCAGGATTCTATTATAGCCGGGCTAAGAGAAGCCCCTCTAGCCTCTCCCTCACTCTCCAACACTAGTGGATCTCAGCTTCCTCCGTATGACTCACTTCCTGCTTTCTCCATGAACAACCCTTGGAGAGTAGCGTCATACGCCCCCTTCCAGGATGGTCTCATCTCCATACCGGAGTTTGGAACTCGAAGAATAGAGGACTTCGAGTTCTACCCGGAAGGCCTACAGCCTCCTTTCATAGGCTAATACGCAAGGCTTACGCCTTCGGCTATGGTTCGGGACGATAGGGTACCAAAGGAGACAGTCCTCTATTCTCGAGACCAGGCTCAGAGAGAATGGCTCAGAATGTTTAGAGGACATGGATTGTTCTAACACCAAGATACAACCATTTAAAAGTCCCTTTACCATTTTCACAATGGATGAGAGTACCCCGCTCCCGTTCCTAACCAAGATAGCAAGGTCGACCATATCAGCAGCCCAGAAGGGGGAACCCATGCCTCAGTTGAAAGAAGCAGATCCACATCTCCGTTGCTCCCTTCAATTGGAGAATTGTGGGAATGACTTGCCGAATACGTTCTCAGCTGGCAAAAACTCTAAACGGACTGTGCTATGGAGCAGTTGGTGAAAACAGCTACCCAGGCTCCCAGATAGTCTTATTCAGGCTGAATTTTGACTCAAAATCACGAATAGCCAGATCAATCAACTTGATGGCTATGTCTGAAGTAGCAACCATGGCTTATGTTCAGAACCAATTTTTAAGCTTATGACCAAAGCCCTGACTCAAACGGTGCAGTCGGATATGTTCGAGTTTGCCACTGCTAGAACGAATTGTAGGAAGCATGTCCTGCTAGAGGCAACCATTCGTCATGAGCCGAATAGGTTACTCTCTTCTAACATCTGGGGCGCAGATCTCTTCCCAGAGGCTATGGTTAAGGAAGTCCAGGCAGAGGCTACGAGGTTGAACCAGAGCCTTAAAGACCGTTGGGGCCTTACGGCTAGGAGGAGGCAAGACCCGACACCTAAAGGTAAGGGACAGAGGAAACCCAGACGTTTCCAACCTTACCAAAAGAAGCAACCACGCTTTCCTCAACAAGTTCCAGCAGTGCCGTTAGTGCAGACAGCCCAACCCTCCACCCGTCTAAAGGTCAATCACAGCCAATTTATGTGATAATCCCACCCCTCAGCCTCAACCCTCCACCTCATACGCCATCTCTCCAGCTTACAATCAAGCCTTCGAGAGTCAAGCTTCTCAGAAGTATGACCGCTCGGGCAGGGGAGCAGAGGTAAGCGGTCCTTTCGTGGGAGAGGATCGGGAGGCCCCTTCAATAGGGGAAAGCACTTCAGAGGAGGCCGAGGTGGTTACCAGAACCAATGAAGAACTTCAGGTAGGAGGGAGGCTGTTTCACTTTCGCCACCGGTGGAACTTCAGCCAGTGGGCTCAGAGCATAGTGTCAAAAGGGCTGGGTTGGAGCTGGTTGACGAACCCACCTCCAGCCAGACCTTTCCGTCAACTTCCTTCCAAAGAATTGACAGAGTACGCAGAGGACCTCCTTCAGAAAGGAGCTATAGCGAGAGTCAAGAGGTTAAAATTTCAAGGTCGCTTGTTCAGCGTGCCAAAGAAAGGCTCACACAAAAGAAGGGTAATCTTAGACTTGTCCCGCTTAAACTTAGCCATCCGCTGCGACAAGTTCAAGATGCTCACGATCTCACAGGTGCGGACCTTACTTCCCCGTGGGGCCGTCACCACCTCTATCGATCTTACAGACGCCTACTATCATATCCCTATTGCAAGGACACTTCCGTCCGTATCTGGGATTCAAGATAGGAGACCAGACATTCTCCTTCAAGGTAGTTCCATCGGACTCAACGTGGCACCCAGGGTGGTTCACGAAGCTAGCGGAAGTAGTAGTGCAACAGCTCAGAGCGCAAGGGATTATGGTAGTGGCGTATCTCGACGATTGGTTGATCTGGGCCCCATCAGTCGACGAATGCAACAAGGCACACTGAAAGTGATCCAGTTCCTAGAATATCTAGGATTCAAGATAAACAAGTCCAAGTCAAGACTCACTCCAGAGTCAAACTTTCAGTGGCTAGGCATTCAATGGAATCTATCCTCACACACTCTGTCGATTCCATCTACCAAAAGGAAAGAAATAGCGAAGTCAGTCAAGCAATTTCTAAGTCACAAACTAGCATCAAGGAGAGCTCAGGAAAGGATCCTCGGCTCTCTCCAGTTTGCATCAGTAACAGAACATCTTAATGAAAGCCAAACTGAAAGACCTAACCAGGATCTGGCGCTCGCGAGCAAATGTCAGGTCCAGGGACAAGCTATCCTCAGTGCCTCTGATTCTAAAGAATCGGCTTCGGCCGTGGGCAAAAGTCAAGAATCTATCAGTGTCAGTACCCCTTCAGTTCCCTCCACCAGGATCACCATCCACACAGACGCGTCCTTAAGCGGCTGGGGAGGGTATTCCCAGGTCCAAAAGGTTCAAGGGATTTGGTCACCCCCGTTCCGTCAGTTCCATATAAACGTACTGGAGGCAATGGCCAGTGTTTCTTGACTCGAAAAGGTTTACACCCACCAAAGTACTCCCACATAAAGCTAGTCCTGGACAGCGCAGTGGTAGTACATTGTATAAAACAGAGGAGGCTCCAAGTCACGTCATCTAAATCACGTCATGATAGCCATCTCTCCCTGGCAGACAAGTTCAGTTGGCATCTTTCCTCCACCCACATAGCTGGAGTGAGAAACGTCATAGCAGACGCCCTATCCCGATCAGTACCCCTAGAGTCGGAATGGTCACTAGACAACAGTTCGTTCCAATGGATCCTTCAAAGAGTCCCAGGGCTACACGGTGGATCTCTTCGCATCCCAAGCGAACCACAACTACCGTGTTATGCAGACCCCCAACCTGACCCTCTGGCTTACGCCACGGACGCCCATGGCTCTAGACTTGGAACAACTGGGAGAAGATTTTACGTCTTCCCTCCAGTGAATCTCCTTATGAAAGTATTGAACAAACTCAGGACATTCAAGGGTCAAGTGGCTCTAAGTAGCCCCAGACTGGCCGAAGAGCAATTGGTATCCCTGATTCTGGAACTGGGCCTTCGTCCCCTTCGGATCCCAGTCCCAAGCTCTCCCAGTCAGTACAAACGAAGACTGTGTTCGCTTCCTCAGGGATTCTCAAAACCCTAACTTTATGGATTTCATGAAGTTTGCGGCAAAAAGAGATGCGAATATTGACCCTCAATATCTCTTCCTGGAATCCGATAAAAGGGATTCAACTTTGAGGCAGTATGATGCTGCTGTCAAAAAGTTAGCAACCTTCCTGAGAGAGTCAGATATCAGAATCATGACAGTTAATTCAGCTATATCCTTTTTCAGATCATTATTTGAAAAGGTTTGAGCAGCTAGCACGATTACGACAAACAAGTCAGCTTTGAAAAAGATATTTCAATTTGATTTAACATAGACTTGACGGATACCTACTTCTCGTCTATTCCTAAGGCATGTGCTAGACTTAGGCCTTCTGTGAGGCCTACGTCAGTTTCATGGTTCTTAAACGATGTTCTAAAACTGGCTTCCGAAACAGATAATGACACATGCTCGTTTATCATGCTCCTAAGAAAAAAACCCTATTTTTATTAAGCTAGCTTCAGGAGCAAGAATTTCAGAACTGTCGGCTTTATCCAGAGATCCGGATCATATTCAATCCTTCCCACAGGGGAAGTCCTACTTTCTCCGGAACGGAGTTTTTTGGCAAAGAATGAAGATCCTTTGATGAGGTGGGAACCTTGGAAGGTACTACCCCTTCCACAAGATGTATCCCTTTGTCCAGTTTCAACCTTACGAGCCTTTCTATCCAGGACCTCCTCATCCTCATCGGGGCCCCTCTTTAAGAGGGAAAAAGGTGGAACTTTATCCATTAAAGGCATCAGGCAACAAATCCTGTACTTTATTAAACAAGCCAATCCTGACTCTTTGCCCAAAAGCACTGATGTCAGAGCAGTAGCCACCTCAATTAATTACTTCCAACATATGAACTTCGATGATTTGAAAAAGTATACCGGATGGAAATCGCCGACAGTGTTCAAACGTCACTACCTTAAGTCCTTGGAAGCTCTGAAATTCCCAGCAGTAGCAGCGGGTAACATAGTTTCCCCTGACTCTAGCTAAATTGTAGTAGAAGATTCAGTCCTCCTTTCTACCTGCCTCACCCAACAGTTCGTCTATTCCTACCTTGTTCATTGGCATTCACCTTGTGTCTTAGCTGCTTTATGATTGTGTAGTGCCCCTGTCTGGTTAGGGACACTCACAGATGATTGCAACATTGATCTCATAGATGTTAACCCCTTATTTTTATGCTAGGGGATACATCATATTACAATGGTTACGGGTTTTGTATATTAAGTCATATACATTCCTGAGATATTTTTTATTGTTGCTTAATGTGTTTAGTATTTTTTATATTGATTGCTATTATTCTTTTGATACATTTTGTTACACAGATTTCTATTAATGACATGTAATCATTGTACCTATATATATGAAATTACCTTATGTTACAACATGATAGTTTTAAGGGTAATTTAAGCATAGTTTAATTTTATTTTACTGTGTATATGTATCTTTTTAGCAATTATATTCATTCATTTATATTTTATCTTTTATTTGAGACCCTTTTTTTTTTAAGTTAATTATTGTTTTATTACTTTGTTTACTTTATATACAATCTTGTGCTGTTTCTCTGGTACGATTTCGCGCAAGCGACACGAGCTGAGCCCAGAAAAAGGATTTTGACGTAAGGAAAAATCTATTTCTGGGCGGATTGGCTCGTGTCGCCAGCGAAATCCCACCCTACCCATCCCTTCGCTCAAGATTGTCTGCTAACTTCAGGATGGCCACCAGAGGCGCAGCAGTCGGCAGCATGGGATGGAGTAGTAGTAGTACGAGCTGCTCACTCTGTGGGACGGCTCCCCTCTTGGAGGGTTTTGTAGTGGGAGATTTCTATTGGCATTTGGCTCGTGGTAGTGGTCTCACTCGCCTAGTGTTCATACCGACACCCTCCTAGAGGGTGACGCGTCAGTTATACTGACCTTTTTCTTTATTTTATTTATTCTCTGGTATGTGTTAGTACATTTACCCTAGAAATAATAGATTAAAGGATATTCGCTGGCGACACGAACCAATCGCCCAGAAATAGATTTTTCCTTACGTCAAATCCTTTTTTGTTCATGAAAACTTACCTGTCAGATATATATAGAGCTGTATTTTTCCGAATCCGAACAGAAATTTAAACACTTACGACACAACGCAGTGGGAGTCAGGTGGTTAGTACCCATTCCCGAACCGCCTGGAGGCGGGTATCAGGAATCATTCCCATTTTCTATTCATAATTTTTCTTGTCGGCCGCTGGAAAAAACACCTGTTTGCAGCACCTCCGTCCAGATTTTGGAAACTTACTAGCTACTTGAGTATCCTTTTGGTTTTTCTTTGGTATCTGAATTGGATCGGTGGCTTGGCACACGTTGACTTTGGTTTGATTTGAATTTGGTATTGATTTTTTCTTTGATCAAGATGTCAGGGTCTAGTTCTGCTAGCGCTAGATTTTGTTCCATGTCTGAATGTAGAGGTAGGCTACTGAAAGCTTCAGTAGACCCACATTCTGTTTGTAAAGTTTGCAGGGAATGAATGTACGTTTGAAAGTCGTTGTAAGGAGTGGGTGAAGAACTAACAGAGTCGGAATGGAAGGCGTATGAAACCTATCTTAAGAAACTTGAGCGAGATAGGTTAAGGAGGTCTTCCTCCAGGAGTGTTTCAGGTAGGCAAGATTTAAATTATTCTCCTGCTAACCCTCCTTCTGTAGATTATGCTCCTACCCCTGTAGTGTTGCCTCCGGCCCCTGAGACAGTGTCGGTAGAAGGTAATACATTATCGCTAATTCTTGAGCGATTCGTAACTTAGAATCAAAGTGTTAGCTCTGGAGAGCAAAAGTGAAGAGAAGTGCAGTGAAGTGCCCCTTGTGTAGTGGAGGGTGCGTCAGATCGGCCTCATTCCGCCTCTAGACCTAGACCTCTGCTTGACTCCCAGATTACGGGGAGAGAGCATGTCGAAAGTCGAAGGAGGGTTACGAGGAACCCCCACCGATCTGGCGTGGCCTCGGCAGCTTCTGACGAAACATACCCAGACTGCCAAGGAGCGTGCGCGGTGCACGTCTTCTCAAAGGCAGTGCTTTTCTTCTTCTGAAGCTTCCTCCCCCGTCGCAAGGGGTGGAGCTCTCACTCCGCATCACGTCCGCTGAAAAAGGACGGCTCGCGTGCGGGACGCTTCACGTCCAAGTTGTTTCTCCGGAACTTTGCTCGTCGCCCGATAGTGCGTTTGCTGCTTTTCCTCCGCAGAAGAAGCGTAAGGATTATTCGGAGGCGGAGTCTTCATATGATGTTTCTTTCGAGCGCCGCAGTCGCTCTAGGTGCGGTGAAGCGGCGGTTCCTGGGAGTAGCAAGAAGGCGTCCCCTCGCCACTCTCCTGCTCACAGGATCAGCCCGCCCTCCCCAGAAAAGGAGGCTTCACCTACAAGCAAGATTCTCCAGTCTCTTCAGCAGCAACTTCGAGATGTTTTTCCTTCGAGAGAGACTGTTCCACGTCGCCGTAAGAAGGATGACAATCTTCCTGTGAAGATGGTCGAGGCGTTCTCCCTCTCCCTCTCCTCGCTCGTCTCTCTCTCCGTTTGAGTCTCCCTCTAGAGTTCGTTCTGCTCCCCAGCAACTTTTCTAGAGGAGGCGAGAAATTAGTTTTCTCGCTCTCGTGAAGCGGTTGTTTCCGCTGCTACGAAACTGTGGATAAGAAGCGAGTTTCTTTAGATGCCGAGCGCGGCTTCTGTGAAAGTCAAACGCGCTTTAGTGGACGCCGAACGTGACTCGGTGCAAGTTTCGCGAGCGCCAGTGGACGCTCCAGCGAGTTTTAGTGGACGCTCGGCGTGCACCAGTGGACGCTCGGCGCGCATCAGTGGACGCTCGGCGCGCACCAGTGGACGCTCAGCGCGCACAAGAATGGACGCAAACCAGGTGTACACCTGCGGTGTTTGAGCGCGCTTGCTGTCGGCGCCAGTAGATTGGCTTCGGACGCCAAACGCGCGCCTACGGACGTCAGTTTTTCACTTCCGCAAGCACAAGCGGAGGCGGGAACTCTTCCTGTTCGCCGCTTCTTTCTCTTTTGAGAAAGCTCGGGACTCTTCTTTACTTCCTCCGAATTCTCCAGTGTCTGAAGAGGAAGTTAGTGAGCTTTCGTCGAAGTGGACGAAGAACAGCAGTTTGGCTCCAGTTTCGACGGACTACAAGGTTTTGACTCGTTTACTTCAGTAGTCTTTGCAGACACTTTCCAACCTGAAGCTCCACGTACTCCTCCCTCTCAGTTTTCGTTCTTCCAAAGCTGCTAAGATCTCGGGCTTTGTGAGAATGAAGAAGTCGCTTTCTACGAAGCAAGCTTTTAGAAAGGTCCATGATTGGATGGAAAAGAGGAAAGCTTCGGGCAAGACCTCTTTCGCTTTACCACCTTCAAGACTCGGTGGCAAAGCTGGTAGTGGTATGAGAACGGTGAGAAAACGTCGGAGTCAAGCTTCCAGCCTCAGCTCAAGGAGACTTTGGTAGCATTGTAGACGCCACCAGAAGATCTTTTTTGTCTTCCTCGAAGGTCTCGTGGACACATAGCGAGTTAGACTTTCACCTTAAAGGCCTCTTCAGGACACTGGAGGTCTTTAATTTTCTTGACTGGTGCCTGGGAGTATTGGATGCCAGGTCCAGGAGTTCTGATTCCATCAGTCTGGGGGAGCTGTCCAGTGTATTGTCTTGCATGGACAAGGCCGTCACGGGATGGTTGGCTGAGGAATTGGCTGCTCAATTTCCAGCACGGGACTGCTTAAGAAAAGAGCACTTTTTTGCAATTTTCTTTTACTGCAAAGTCGGTCTCACCAGCGCAAAAAGCGGATCTTCTTTTCGCTCCTTTCTCAGAACATCTCTTCCCCCAGTCTATGGTAAAGGACATAGCTGCTAGTCTCCAGGAGAAAGCAACTCAAGACCTTCTGGCACAGTCTTCTAGGAAGCCTGCTACTTCTTCGTCTTCTGGGTCCTCTGCTTTGAAGAAGTCGAAGCCCTTTCGATCCGCTTCTTCCTCGAAGCCAGCCCTCGAGGAAGAGGCTCTTTCAGAGGCAAGACTCCCGCTCCTTCCAAGAGCAAGAAGTGAGAGGGAAGTCCTTCAGACACCGGTAGAGCCAGGCTTCTACATTTCGCGAAAGCTTGGGAAGAGAGAGGTGCCGACGCTTGGTCTCTGGACATCGTCAAGAAGGGGTACAGAATTCCTTTCCTGATGTTACCCCCGCTGTCTTCGACACCAAAGGATTTGTCTCCGTCGTATCAGGGAGAAAAGCAGAGAAAGTGCTTCACGATCTACTAGATCAAATGATCGAGAAGCAGGCAGTGGAACAGGTCTTCGACCGGAGTTCTCCGGGGTTTTACAACCGTCTGTTCCTAGTGCCGAAGCAGTCAGGGGGGTGGCGCCCCGTTCTGGATGTCAGCAGTCTAAATCGCTTCGTTACCAAGCAGAAGTTCAAGATGGAGACACCTCAATCCGTGCTTGCAGCTTTAAGACCGGGGGGATTGGATGGTCTCGTTAGACCTCCAGGACGCATACTTTCACGTCCCCATCCATCCCCGATCAAGGAAATACCTGCGGTTTGTCCTGAAAGGGAAGATTTTCCAATTCAAGGCACTCTGCTTCGGTCTCAGCACGGCGCCGATGGTGTTCACCGTTCTTATGAAGAACGTTGCGAGGTGCCTCCATCTTGCGGAAATGAAGGATCTCTCTCTACCTAGACGACTGGCTATTCGAGCCTCATCGCAAGACAGGTGTCTGAAGGACCTTCACACGACTCTGTCGTTAGCGAAGTCCCTGGGACTTCTGGTGAATCTCGAGAAGTCGCATCTGACTCCTTCTCAATCCTTAGTCTATCTGGGGATTCAGATGGACTCAGTGGCTTTTCGGCTGTTTTTTCCGTCCCAGGGGCGACAACTTCAATGCCTGGACAAAGTGTCGGCCTTTCTAGGGAAGGAAACATGTCCGGTGAGGGAATGGATGAGTCTGCTGGGGACCATTTCCTCACTGGAGAAGTTTGTTTCTCTGGGAAGGTTTGCACCTCCGACCACTTCAGTTCTTCCTCTCAAGCAATTGGTCACGCAAACAGGATCTAGAAGAGGTCTTGTTTTTGACGGAAGAAGTGAAAAAGCACCTCAAATGGTGGTTGGATCCAAAGAAGCTTGCGGAAGGACTTTCGCTCAAGCTTCGGAACCCCCGACCTAGTGTTGTTCTCCGACGCGTCCTCCACGGGTTGGGGAGCAACACTGGGAGGGAGAGAAGTGTCAGGCACCTGGAGAGGGGAAACAGGTGTCCTGGCACATCAACCTAAAAGAACTCTCGCGGTTTACCTCGCTCTAAGGTTCTTCGAGGAGGAAGTCTCCAGCAAAGTGGTTCAGATAAAGAATCGTGACAACACCACAGCCTTGGCATAACCTCAGGAAACAGGGGGGAACTCACTCTCATTCTCTGTTCGTCATCGCGAGGAATATCCTGATTTGGGCGAAGTCGCAAAACGTCACGATTCTGACAAGGTTTGTGTCAGGCGTGGAAAATTGTGCGAGCGGGACCTTCTCAGTCGGCAAGGACAGCTTCTGCCGACGGAATGGACCCTTCATCAGGAAGTATGCCAGGCACTATGGAAGCTGTGGGGACGTCCTCATGTGGACGTTTTCGCACTTCCCGAACGAAGAGACTTCCGCTGTATTGCTCCCCAGTTTCTGGACCCGGGAGCAGTGGCAGTAGACGCCCTACTGTGGAATTGGTCGGACTAGACATTTACGCTTTTCCCCCCATTCAAAATCCTCGGGGAAGTAATGAGGAAGTTCGCTGCATCAGAAGGAGCGAGAATGACCCTCATCGCCCCCTTCTGGCCAGCGGCCGACTGGTTCACGGAGGTGATGTCCTTCCTAGTAGACTTTCCGAGGACTCTGCCCCTAAGGAAAGATCTACTCAGACAGCCCCACTTCGAGAGGTACCACAAAAACCTCCCCGCTCTGAGTCTGACTGCGTTCAGACTATCAAGAAGTTGGCCAGAGCGAGGGGTTTTTCAAGACCTGTGGCAACGGCGATTGCCACCGCAAGGAGGCCCTCCTCAATCGCAGTTTACCAATCAAAGTGGGCTGTCTTTAGAAGTTGGTGCAGAAGGAAGGGCATTTCCTCCACCTCAACCTCTGTGAGCCAAATAGCAGATTTCCTTCTTCACCTTAGGAAAGAAGCGAAACTAGCCGTTCCCACGATTAAAGGCTACAGAAGCGTGCTTTCTGTGGTCTTCAGACATAAGAGGACTCGACTTGAGCGAATGATAGAGACATTCATGATACTCATTAGATCATTTGAGACTGTGAAAGTTCTCCAACCTAAAGTACCATCGTGGAACTTAGACGTGGTACTGAAGTTTCTCATGTCGAGTCATTTGAACCGCTCCATTTAGCCTCGCTTAGGAATCTTACTAAGAAGACCATTTTCCTAACCGCTCTGGCGACGAACGAAGAGGGTTAGCGAAATTCAAGTCATAAGCAAGCATATTGGGTTCAAGGATCATAGTGCAGTTTGTTCCTTAAGTCCTACGTTCTTAGCAAAGAACGAGAACCCTTCCAACCCTTGGCCGAGAACGTTCGAGATCAAGGGGTTGTCGGAGCTAGTGGGACCTGAAGCGAGAGAGTCCTGTGTCCTGTCAGGGCTCTCAAGTTTTATTTGCAGAGAACCAGAGCATGCAGAGGTTCTTCGTAGAACTTGTGTGCGCTGTGAAAAACAGATCTTCCGATGTCGAAGAATGCACTGGCGTTCTTCTTAAGGAGTACGGTTAAGGAAGCCCATGAAAAGTTAGTGAAAGTGACATGGAGCTTCTGAAAGTGAAAGCCCACGAGTTGAGGGCTATTGCTACTTCGGTGGCTTTTCACAAAAATATGGCAATCAAAGACATTTTGGGCGCCACTTATTGGCGAAGCAATTCGGTGTTCGCTTCACACTACCTGCGGAGGTGAAAGCAACATACGAAAATTGTTACTCGCTCGGACCATACGTCGCTGCAGACACTGTTTTTGGGGGCAGGAGGTAGCGCTCATCCTATCCTTTAATGGTTTAGGGGAGTTTTTAACTTGTGTTATGGTTGTGGGGTTGACCGCCTGCGGCGGATCTCCCTTCCATTAGCTTAGTCTATGTGGGATACTTTGGTAGGCTACGCCAGGTGGTGGTTGGTTTTTACTTCGTTGCCCTCATTTGTATGGTCCAATGGTCTAGTCAGTCGTGGTCTCGAACCCCTGTTGACAGATCATCTGGATGCAACCAGCTATATAGGTCTCTACCTCGCTGGCAACTCTAGTAGCACAAGCAGACTTACGCGGCAGTAACCACGAAGTCAGCTATGCTAACAGGTAAGGAATCAAGATATCCATTATCTGCATATATATGTTTCCTAAAATTCTTCTATTCTGTCTACTCCCACCACCAAAGGTGGGATTCAGCTATATATATACTGACAGGAAGTTTCAATGAACAAAACTGATATTGTAATGATACAATTAAGTTTGTTCATACTTACCTGGCAGATATATATAATCAAGTACCCACCCACCTCCCCTCAGGAGACAGTGGAAATCAAAAAATTATGAATAGAAAATGGGAATGATTCCTGATACCCGCTCCCAAGCGGCGGGAATGGGTACTAACCACCTGACTCCCACTGCGTGTGTCGTAAGTGTTTAAATTTCTTTCTGTCGGATTCGGAAAAATACAGCTATATATATATCTGCCAGGTAAGTATGAACAAACTTAATTGTATCATTACAATATCATTTTTACTAAGCCTGGCTTCAGGAGCCAGAATATCAGAACTGTCGCCCTTTCCAGAGCCTCTGGACATGTAGAATTCCTTCCTCAGGAGAAGTCCTACTATCTCCAGATCGTAGCTTTTTGGCAAAGAATGAGGACCCCTTAATGAGATGGGCCCCTTGGAAGGTCCTCCCTCTTCCACAAGACCCTTCTCTTTGTCCGGTGACGACCTTACGAGCCTATCTGTCCAGGACATCTTCTAGATCCTGAGGCCCCCTCTTTATGAGGGAAAAAGGTGGCACTATTTCAATAAAAGGGATTAGGCAACAAATCCTCTATTTTATCAAACAAGCTAACCCTGATTCATTCCCTAAAGCCCATGACATCAGGGCAGTAGCCACCTCTATCAATTACTTCCAACATATGAATTGAAGAAGTATACGGGCTGGAAATCGACCAAACAGGTTTTTAAACGGCACTATTTTAAATCCTTGGAATCTCTTAAATTTTCGGCAGTTGGCAGCGGGAAACATAGTTTCTCCTGACACTGTTCGGTAGTTGTAGTCGAAGATCCAGATCTCCTTTCTTCCTGCCTCACTAACAATTCACCTAACCTTACCGTCATGTTCAATTGGGTCCTTCAGCCTTAGCTGCCTAAAAAGGCTACATATAGTGATGTGCCCCTTATTTTTTTGCTAGGGGCACTCACAACTGTAAATATTGATTACTGACTGTGACTATTTAGTGTCGTTCTCCCTTATTTTTTTGCTAGGGAAACACACTCATATGTATGTTAAGATATTTAAATATATTGTTTCATAAAATCTAGTTCTAAGTTATCATAAGTTAAAGTTTAATTTTAAGTCCAATTATATGTTTTAAGCTGGCATTTATTATATTAGGTTAAGTAACCTTAGTTTATGATAACTTGTAAATTTTTCAACTAGATTATATTCATTTATTTTATTTCTTTCGTTTTATTGGGACCTTATTTTATTTTCCAACCTTGTGCTAATTCTCTGGTACTATTTCACGAAGCGACACGAACTGAGCCCAGAAAAGGGATTTTGACGAAGGAAAAATCTATTTCCGGGCAAGGGTTGTGTAAGGAAGACCCAGCCCCCCCCTCCAGACGATAACACCAGCGCCCAGGACGGGACCAATATCGAAGAGGTTAGAAGAAATACCAGGAGTTACGTCACCACGGTCGCAGCCAATGAAAATCCGGCTCCAGGTGACGCAACACACCTGAGAAGGTCAACGTGCCTCGAGAGTTTCCGACGCCTGGCTGCCAGCCAATGAAAAGTCAAGCACCCTCCAGGTCCTGCAGGAGCATCTGTGAGCGCCCGCACGATCATGATATATAGCGAAGGACTCACCACCAAGATTCAGTCCTCCAGCAACCATCGCTGTGACCATGCCTGGCAGATCTGGGCGAAACGTCAGAGAGAGAGAGAGAGAGAGAGAGAGGAGAGAGAGACAGAGAGAGAGAGAGAGAGAGAGAAACTTTGTAGTAGTAATATACTATGTATATAGCAGTAATAAAGATAATTCATATGAACCTACACCCGATTTGATGATCCCCTTTGGCACGTTGCTTGCCAGTTTTCAGCAACATTGAGAACTCCTTAATAAGGAAAAAAGAGAAGACTCTATACAAAATTAATGGAGCTGATGCAGCAATCCTTTTCAACAAGACTTGTTTAAAAGAGGGTCTACTCCCAAGATATACGAACGTCAGACTACACGACCCCACAGCTAGAGATTTAGAACTGTCGTTCGTATCGGTTAAAATCCTTTTTGTTCTCATCTTTGAGGGACTTTTCAGTAATGATCCATTCAAGATACTACTGGGTTCTGTTTAGGTGCTGCAGTACTAACTTAAGGGAACTTTTTATCTCAGATGTGAATGTAGGCAACTCTTCTGTTAATGCTAACAAAGTTAAGGAAGGAGTATCTGAGAGCACTATATTTCCTTGTTCTGTGAATTGATCTCCAAGCATTGTCTTCCCCAGTGTGGAGGGCAAGTCATTGGCTGGCCGAGAGTTCATGATAGTAGGGGCATCACTCCATTCTTAGCACTCCAGTAGGAGCCTGTTAGCTTTAACAAAGTTTTCTGTGTGGAGAGGTCTTTTTTGGCCTGATCAAGCACTCATCTATCAAACTAGACTGGGAGGTAAAGTAAAGTGCAGATCAACAGGGGCGCAGTGTTTCCTTCTGTTGGTAGTTGACTACCTTATCAATAAGTTTGAATTGCCATTTCAGTTGACGTTCACAAGCTAAATTCTACGCAAAGAACTTAAGGTTTTTATATGTAGTATTAGGGAAATTACAAATTACTTGAAAAGTTTGCTATTTTATATTGGAGTTATTACTAATTTATTCATATTATATTTTCCAGGATCTTTGAACACTTTAATACCACTTGTGAAGAATATGATGTTATCTTTACATCTGGGGCCACAGATGCTATAAGATTAGTGGCACAGAATTTTGATTGGAATTGTACATATGATATCTCCAGGAAAGGGAAGAAAGGTAGAGAACCAGGACCCCCACAACATGTACCAAGTGATCCCCATCAGCCCAGAGGAGCATTTGTATACCAACGAGAAAACCACACATCAGTTTTAGGAATCAGAGACTATGCCAACCATTTGATGCTGAAGTTTACTCTGTAAGAACTAAAAGCTTAAGGAAATTCTAGGAGGTCCTGGAGCTGAACCTCGCCTTTGACTCAACTCAGGCTAATGGTTTTCCTCAAACAGGGACGTGCAGATTTACAAGTAAGCAAAGAAGAAGACTTAAGATTGAAAGGCATTGTTTGTTTGCTTACAGTCCGCAGTGTAATTTCTCTGGTGCAAAAACACCATTAAATTGGATTGAGAAAGTTCATAATGGCCTTCTAACGAAATCCTTAAGGAAGATCCAATCAACCGAATCCTGGCTGGAGGAAATCCAGAAGTGATCAGGGTATGTAACAAGTACTATATTTATTATTTTTTTGTGTTCTCTATATTAATGCAGCACAGACTTAGGTTTAGTTAGAAAATATAATTCCTTAATTTGAAGAAGAGGAGACTGATTTTAATGGGTTTAAATTTTCTGAGGAAAATATATTAGTGCATTTTTTTTAGCTATGCACTATAGGCATTATTAAGGTTCTTCAGAGCATTCCTTCAGCCCTTAGCTGCAACCTCTTTTATTCCTTTTGCTGTACCTTTGTCATATACTCTTTCTACCATCTTAGTT
>NC_087210.1:32988206-33009997 GCF_015104395.2 Macrobrachium nipponense | reverse complement strand
GTCTCAACAAAAAATCACAAAACCAGACAAGCGTAAACATGTAATAACTTCTACCCAAGTAAAAAACCAGTTGTATCATCATTTACTGTATTTTTATTTATTTATTCACATTACATTTTACAAATAAAAGATATGACCACCAGATAAATGAAGGTAGAAATAAAGCCTTATAGTAACTTTATATATATAAAAAAAACAAACCAGAGAAAAAGCGATTTTTTCTGAGGTGAGGACAAGAAACTTGAAAAATTAGTTTAGATACCCCTGATGCCCCTAAAGTTGTTTTCTGTGATGAAACTAATCTTAGAAAACGTAGAAAATGACATTGACCAATTTTTGAAAAGATATACTATAAAATTTGCGATTTCCATATTTATTGGCGGGGCTTTCGCTTTAGTTTTTTTGCTCTTTTTTTTGTTATTACGTGCTTATTTTACAGTTCTATTTTGATAATACTTTATGTGCATGTTCCAGGTGCGATATACCAACATTCTGTAAGACCGAATTTCTATTCAAGACCGTAGTTTTCTCACCGACCACCAGTGTCCCTTGTACAAGGGACACTGAGTTTCACATTTTTTTTCATAAAATCATTTATTTTCCCTGTAGGATGATAAAACTAACAGAGAATATGCGTTATTATAGTGCTAATAATACCTGATAATTTCATTAGCCTGTCTTGATTAGTGTATTTTTGGCAAATATTTTTACGATCGGCACCCCTCCAAACTTGAGTCACTACCGAGAGATTCAGTTCGGCAGCAAACGCAATGTTTTACATTTCGCTCACCCACCCGGTAAAGAAGGGGTTAAGCGGTTGGGGAGGGTATTCCCAGGTCAAAAAGGTTCAAGGAACTTGGTCACCTCAGTTCAGTCAGTTCCATATAAACGTACTGGAGGCAATGGCAGTGTTCTTGACTCTAAAGAGGTTGCGCCCACCAAAGTACTCCCACATAAAGCTAGTTCTGGACAGCGCAGTGGTAGTACATTGTATAAAACAGAGGAGGCTCCAAGTCACGTCATCTAAATCATGTCATGGTAGCCATCTTCTCCCTGGCAGACAAGTTCAGTTGGCATCTCTCCTCCACTCACATAGCTGGAGTGAGAAACGTCATAGCAGACGCGTTATCCCGATCAGTGCCCCTAGAGTCGGAATGGTCACTGGACAACAGTTCGTTCCAATGGATCCTTCAAAGAGTTCCAGGGCTACAGGTGGATCTCTTCGCATCTCAAAGCGAATCACAAAAAACTGCGTGTTATGTAGCCCCAACCTGGACCCTCTGGCCTATGCCACGGACGCCCTGGCTCTAGACTGGAACAACTGGAAGAAGAGTTAAATGTCTTTCCTCAGTGAATCTTCTCATGAAAAGTTTTAACAAACTCAGGACATTCAAGGGTCAAGTGGGCTCTAGTAGCCCCCAGACTGGCCGAAGAGCAATTGGTATCCCCTAATTCTGGGAACTGGGCCTTCGTCCTCTTCAGATCCCAATCCCAAGCTCTCCCAGTCAGTACAAACGAAGACTGTGTCGCTTCCTCAGGGATTCTCAAAACCCTAACTTATGGATTTCATGAAGTTTGCGGCAAAAAGAGATGCGAATATTGACCCTCAGAATATTCTCTTCTTGGAATCCGATAAAAGGGATTCAACTTTGAGACAGTATGATGCTGCTGTCAAAAAGTTAGCAATCTTCCTGAGAGAATCAGATATTAGAATCATGACAGTTAATTCAGCTATATCCTTTTTCAGATCCTTATTTGAAAAAGGTTTAGCAGCTAGCACGATTACGACAAACAAGTCAGCCTTGAAAAGATATCAATTTGGGTTCAACATAGACTTGACAGATTCCTACTTCTCGTCTATTCCTAAGGCATGTGCTAGACTTAGACCTTCTGTAAGGCCTACGTCAGTTTCATGGTTCTTAACCCTCTTACGCCGATTGGACGTATTAAACGTCGAGTCAAAATGTCTCCCGTATGCCGATTGGACGTATCATACGTCGGCTCAAAAAAGTTTTTTTAAAAATTCGCGAAAAAATACTTATAGGCCTACCAGCCGAAAACTTTTGTATCACGCGCCTTGGGGGATGCTGGGAGTTCACGGATCAAGGCGTTGTTTTGTTTACAATCGCTACGCAGGCGCGCAAGCGCGAATTTCTTTCTTATCGCACTAAAAAGTATCAGTGACACATCTCGGAAATTATTTCGTCACTTTGACATAATTATTGCACCATTTTAAATTATCCTTTACATGAAGTATTATATATGAAAATGTGCGCAATTTCATGCACAATACAACTAAAAAATACTCATGATTGTAGCTTTTATCAGTTCTGAAATATTTTCATATAAATAACGATAAGTGCAAAAATTTCTACCTTCGGTCAACTTTGACTCTACAGAAATGGTCGAGAAACGCAATTGTAAGCTAAAACTCTTACATTATAGTAATATTCAATCATTTGCCTTCATTTTGCAACAAATTGGACGTCTCTAGCACAATATTTCGATTTATGGTGAATTTATGAAAAAAACTTTTTCCTTACGTTCGTGCGATAAACTCTTCCGATAAATTTTTTCGTGCGATTGTCCTAATGTTTACACCCTTTTAAATTTGCCGTTACATAAAGTTTTATATATGGAAATGTGCGCAATTCCTGCACAACACAACAAAAAACACCCATGGTTGTAGCTTTATCAGTTTTGAAATATTTTCATATAAATAACGTTAAGTGCAAAAATTTCAACTTTCGGTCAACTTTGACTCTACCGAAATGGTCGAAAAACGCAATTGTAAGCTAAAACTCTTATATTCTAGTATATTCAATCATTTACCTTCATTTTGCAACGACTTGGAAGTCTCTAGCACAATATTTCGATTTATGGTGAATTTATGAAAAAAAAAAACATTACGTTCGCGCGGTAACTTCCGAAAAAATCAGAATTTTTTTGTGCGATTGTCGAAATGTTTGCACCATTTAAAATTAGCTGTTACATAAAGTTTTATATATGAAAATGTGCGTAATTTCATGTAGAATACAACTAAAAATGATTGAAGGTTGTAGCTTTTCTCTTTTTTTCGAAATATTTTGCATATAAATCACGATAAATAGAAAAAAAACCACGTTCGGTCAAATTTGACTCTACCGAAATAGCTGAAAAACGCAATTGTAAGCTAAAACTCTTACGGCCTAGTAAATATTCTGTCATTTTTCTTCATTTTGAAACAAATTTGAAGTCTCTAAAACAATATTGTGATTTATGGTGAATTTTTGAAAAATATATTTACCTTCACTCCGCGCGCCGATTCGCGGCCGAAGTCTCCGAAATACGTACATGGCATTATCCTAATATTTGCTCCTTTTCATATTAGCCTTTTATAGAGTTTCATATATCAAAATGTGCGCAAATTCATGAAGAATACAATAAAAAATAACTGAAGGTTGTAGCTTTTTCCATCTTCGAAATATGTCCATATAAAAAAATATATATATTAAAATTTCGACATTCGGTCAAATTTAACTCGTCCGAAATGGTCGAAATCTGCAATTCTAATCTAAAACTCTTACAGTATCGTAATATCAATGATTTGTCTAATTTTGAACAAAATTGGAAGTCTCTAGAACATTATTTAGAATTACGGTGAATTTTGAAAATAACATTTTTTTTACGTCCGCTCGTTACGAATTCGTACTCATTTTGTGATAATATTTTTCCGTGTTGCTTTTATTGTTTTACAATGTATTATATATCAAAATGATCGCAATTTAGTGTACAATACAACGCAAAAAAAAGTAACTGGTTAGCTTTGACCGTTTTCTGCACAGCGTGATTTGAATACAATTATGTATGAATTTTTTTTTTTTCGCTACCATATATCGCATTATTTACATATGATAATGATATTATTTTTCATTTCTGATGGTTTTGCATTCTAAACTTCAGGCAATGACAAAAAAGGGAGCCAAAAATGAACTCTTAATCTTCAAAAGTACGCGCGCTGTAATTTTTTGAAAAAATTATTTTTTCCACTTCCGCGCTCACTCCAAACCAGGCCCGGCATACGGGAGAGGTTTTGATTTTTAGGGCTCCGGCGTAAGAGGGTTAAACGATGTTCTAAAACTGGCTTCAGAAACCGATAATGACACATGCTCGTTTATAATGCTCTAAGAAAAACCCTGTGTTTTTATTAAGCTTAGCTCAGGAGCAAGGATTTCAGAACTGTCGGCTTTTATCCAGAGATCCGGGTCATATTCAATTCCTTCCCACAGGGGAAGTCCTACTTTCTCCGGAACGTAGCTTTTTAGCAAAGAATGAAGATCCTTTGATGAGGTGGGAACCTTGGAAGGTACTACCCCTTCCACAAGATGTATCTCTTTGCCCAGTTACAACCTTACGAGCCTTTCTGTCCAGGACCTCCTCATCCTCATCGGGTCCCCTCTTTAAGAGGGAAAAAGGTGGGGAACTTTATCCATTAAAGGCATCAGGCAACAAATCCTGTACTTTATTAAGCAAGACCAATCCTGACTCTTTCCCGAAAGCACATGATGTCAGGCAGTAGCCACCTCAATTAATTATTTCCAACATATGAACTTCGATGAGTTGAAAAAAGTTATACCGATGGAAATCGCCGACAGTGTTCAAACGTCATTACCTTAAGTCCTTGGAAGCTCTGAAATTTTCAGCAGTAGCAGCGGGTAACATAGTTTCCCCTGACTCTAGTTAATTTGTAGTAGAAGATTCAGTCCTCCTTTTTTCTACCTGCCTCACCCAACAGTTCGTCTATTTCCTGCCGTGTTCATTTACATTCACCTTGTGTCTTAGCTGCTTTTATGATGATGTAGTGGGTGCCCCCCTTATTTTTTTTTGCTAGGGACACTCACAGATTGATTATAGATTATTGATCTCATGGATGGTACCCCCTTATTTTTATGCTAGGGGATACATCTTATTTATAATGGTTACGGTTTTGTATATTAAGTCATATACATTCCTTATATATTATCATTATTGATTACTTTGTTCATTTGATTATTTTAATTGCTATTATATTTTTTGATACATGCCTTTACACAGATACCATTTTGTTACATGTAAGCCATTTTACCTCTGTACATATGTAAATTACCTTATGATAAGAAACATGATTAGAATTAAGTGTAATTCAAGCATATTTCTATTTTTGTATCACTGTGTATTTGTATCTTTTTAGCAATTATATTCTTTTTTATATTTATTTTCTCTTTTATTTGAGACCTATTCTGATTTATTTTATTACTTTTGTTTACAATCTTGTGCTATTTCTCTGGTACGATTTCGCGCAAGCGACACGAGCTGAGCCCAGAAAAGGGATTTTTGACGTAAGGAAAAATCTATTTCTGGGCAATTGGCTCGTGTCGCCAGCGAAATCCCACCCTACCCATCCCTTCGCTCTTCAAGATTGTCTGCTAACTTCAGGATGGCCACCAGAGGCGCAGCATCGGCAGCATGGGATGGAGTAGTAGTAGTACGAGCTGCTCACTCTGTGGGTCGGCTCTCCTCATGGAGGGTTTTTGTAGTGGGAGATTTCTATTGGCATTTGGCTCGTGGTAGTGGTCTTACTCGCCTAGTGTTCATACCGACACCCTCTTGGAGGGTGAGCGAGTCAGTTACACTGACCTTTTTCTTTATTTTATTTATTCTCTGGTATGTGTTAGTACATTTACCCTAGAAATGATAGATTAAAGGATATTTCGCTGGCGACACGAGCCAATCGCCCAGAAATAGATTTTTCCTTACGTCAAAATCCCTTAATTGTATTATAACAATACATTTTTTGTAACTATACAAACCTGAGGTCCTTTACACTGGAATAACTTTCAGCGAAGGCTAGAAATCGGCTTTTGAACTTTAAAAACCAGGTGGTTAGCCAGTTAAAAACTGTCTGGTAGTCAGGAGTCCCGTTCCAGCAGGATGTATACATTCCAATATGCTTTAAGCCCAGGAATCAGGTTGAGGGGTAGCAGTGAGGTGGGCATATAGTAAAGGACCTCAGGTTTGTACACAGGCAGTCCCCAGGTTATCGGGACTTGGTGAATGGCAATCCAGTTTTATGGCACTAGACTAGCACCCTAAAATCAGCAACTTATAGAGTTTTATGGCGCCATAACATACCTAACGGAGGTGCTATTAACCGAAATTTGGCGCCATGATGGCTGAGTTTCGGTTAATGGCGCTTTTGCTTATCAGCATTCCACCAAGAGCTGAACCCCCACCGATACCTGGGACTGCCTGTAGTTAAGAAAAATACAATTTGCTTTTAAAAGTTGTGATTTGTTCCTACACGTAATACAAACCCTCGGTCCTTTACATTAGGAAGACTCTGAGTGAGCCTCTATGAACTGACTGGGGTTTGCCTCATCCGATTTCCTTCCGGGTTGAAAGAGTGAGGGAAGGGAACTAAGCCTCTGACAATTGGTGGGAGTATAGAAACTGCTGATCAGTGGTCAGACTTCTGAACCATTTCATGTGAGGGATGTGCATAACCTCATAGAAAAACAACAAAGACCTTTAATGTCGGAGACAATAAGTCAAATACAGGCATTAGGTTTGTCTTATGTCAAAGGCCTCCTTTCCCCCCGTGGTAGGGAAAGGAGAGGATATCCGCTTCTATAATCTATGTATTCAAAGAATACATCAGCCGCCAGTTCCAGCATGTGATAGACGCAACTGACTGCGCGAAGGAAGAGAGTAGAATGAAGGGCGGAGAAGGAGAGCCAGTCACATTCAAACCCACATTTATACTACTGCACAACAAAAGGCGAGATGGTCCTCTTAAAGGAGCTGGGTAAGCTAACACAACTTGTTGAGCAGCCAGCTTAGGTCCCAAGGAAAAAGTGTCTTAAGGACTTGTGGGCTATACAGTGGACTCTCCTTATTTGCGTTCTCGACATTCACAGACTCGCTTATTCGTGGATTTCTCTATACACCATATCTACCCATTATTCGTTGGAATTTTGTATATTCTCAGTATTTAATATGAGGAATAACCACAAATTACTGTATTTTCATATAAATTTCATGATTAAATCGCACTTTTCCAGGCTCAGTCCGTGTCGCTTTGTGAATATCCCTTTAGTTCATATTTCTAAGGTAAATAATGCTAACATTACCAGAGAAAAATAAAAGAGAGGGATGTCAGAGTATCCTGACTCGCTCACCCTAAATAAAAAGAGGGTGTCGGTATGGTACTGGGGCGAGTGAGACCACTACCACGGACCTCTTGTCATTTAGAATTCTCCTTCACCAAACTCCCCCTCCTCGAGAGAGCTGGTACACAGCCGGTGCCAGTAACTACTACTACACACCCACCCACGCCGACAACAGCGCCTCTCGTGGCTATCCTTTTCGTTAGCGACTTCTCGCACTCACATGATTTTTCTCTGCTCTGTGTTTTGTTGCCTTAACTTTGGATTATCTTTCCACTGGAGTTTCCAAGCTATCGCCACAGCTAAGTTAAGTACTGCCGAAAGGTTACATGTATTTTTAGCCAGTCAGGATCCGTTTTAACCGTTTTTTAGCTTCATTAATGGACCTTCCTTGTCTGGTCTCGGGCTCGCCATGCCGGCTCGCCTCGTGTTTATCTTATAGCTCCCTCGGTCTCCCATACCGCGGTGGCAATTCTGTGCAGTGCCTTTGATTATTTTATGATTATTTTAGTGTGGTGGCGGGAAGTGCTACAATTTTCATGTTTTACATCGTACTATTCGGAAATCCTATGGCCTCCATGTCTTAGCTTAGTGTTCATGCATGCATGTTCCTTTGTCTAGGTCTGTTAGGCAGTTGGGTTATATATGTATACATTATATATATTTCCCACTTTTCTTTAGTCCAGCCACCCTGGCCGTCGTCCTCCGTTTTACGTATCGGCAGAGGCCAGCTCCCGAGTTGTTGGTCTGTCTACCTTCCAGGTAGGCTAGCCTAACTTCTCCTGGACGCCCCCTTTCTTTCTCTTACACGTGATTTCCTTCTTTCCTTTTCATTACGATGATTTGTTATGGGTTGCATATTTGAGACGGTTTGCATTAGCCTAGGCTATGTTTTGTCTGTCCCCGTTCGCCTCGTGGTCCAACCACGTTTGCAGTGGGCCAGCTAATCACCTCAGTCCACCATCTTCCTTCCTCCCCATCGTGGGGGGGAGGTAGTCCTCGCTCGCTCACAGTCGCTATGGCAACCATCCGAGCACCCCTCCCCTCCTCCTCCCTTCTCAGGGAGGATACGGGAGTTACGGACAAGGGGGGGTCCTGAGTCTGGGTCTTTACCGTTCTCTCCACGATGGCCGGGGGGGGGTTTTTGGGAGTGTTTGGGGGGCGGGGTTTACCCCGTGTGTTCGGGTTGGGTTGGCCACCCCGCCAGCTCGCACGTGGGTCCCTCCTCTGGTTCTCTCTATGGCTACCTCCTCTATCCTCCCCATTCTGTTATTCGGCAGACTCGCTGGCTCCGCCAGCTCCTTGGGGGTAGCGGAGAGTAGCCTTGACATGCATCCCTCTGTATTCACATTTTATGATTCATAGTTCTGTTGCCACTTCCGCTAGTCCGGCGGAGCACCCGCTCACCATCCGGGTTCTCTGTCTGCTAGCGAAAGTTTTTTACGGCGGAGTTACGCTTCGCTTGCCTTCTTCATTATTTATTTTATCTTATTTTGTTTTAATTTAAGTTTATGTACTTGGGTAATCTTCTCGTGTATCTCCGCTGTGATTGTACCCTCACCTCGGTGTATACTCTCGGTTTATGAGCAGGTAACTGGTTCGGCAGAAATCTTTGCTCCGGTGTACCGGAGTTTTTCGGACCAGTTTACCACGTCCTACGGACTTTCTCTCACGGAGTACAGGAGAAGATTATGCCCAGAATAAATTTTCACTCCGGCATACAGCAGAGCTTCATATCTCTTAACAGGTTAGCCCTGTTAGTAACTGCCGATACTTATGTATCTGTTCACTTACAGGCTACCAACTGTCAAGAGGCGGGGTGCAACGCCATCCTGCAGGACCCATGTGGTCATGAGGTCTGCCGGACCCACGCTCCCTACACTGTCCGCCATAACGATTTTATTGTTTGGCATCACGAGGCCTGCTCCATCTGTTATGATCTGGTGGATCAGTTTACTGCCGGAGTAAGTATATACCAGTGTAATACACTTGTATCTGTTCTTGGTATATACTGCTATAAAAGCATATGTTAAGATATGTATATAAGTATGACTTAGTCTTAAGTATTAATCTTATATCCTTGGGGCTTCGTTGTAAGGATTCAATAACCCACCCTTTATTTCAGGCTGTTGCCGTGAAGGACGCCGCGTCGGCTACCTTGAAGGCCTGGGTAGGAGGCTTTGGGAAGAACGTCTCCAAGGGGCAGCCATACGTCCTGGACAAGAGTATGGCTGTCCGCCTCTTCCCAGGCGGCAAGTCGACTGGTTACGTCAACCCAGCAGCGGCAGCTCCGTGCATCGCTGCTATTCAGCAACAGGTGGCGCAGGCATTAGCGGAACAAGGGGCCCCGGAGATCGCCGAGGACGTTGCAACCCTGGACTTGAATGTAGAGCCGATGACGGTAGGAGAGGGTGATTTATTGGTTAAGGTAGGTTTGTTAGGCGCTCAAGGGCTTCCTTTGGGTGTTTCTGGATCTCCGTCCCCTATTCTTCTTCTTTTTTTCAGGGCTTTTCTGAGTCGGACATGCCGGCTAGGACGTCATCAGCTTCAGCTATCCCTAAAGTGAAAGGGAAGCGGGGAGCAGAAGACCCTGGGAGAGGACGTCTTCTAAGAAGACTTTGTCCTCGTCTACTCATAAGACTCCGGCTCACCATCCCGGAGCAGAGAAATCGAAGTCTTCTTCGACTTCTTACTCGAAAGGTCTAGAGGCAAGTCCTCTAAGGAGAAGGCTTGTGCTCCCTCTGAGCCAGAGCCTTCGACGTCCACCGGAGCGCGTCCTAAGACTCCCGCATCGTTCAGGGACTCTAGTCCCTTCGATACCGAGGCATTCACTGCAGGGGTGATGCAACAGGTGGGCAATCTAGTCGGTTCTGTGATGAACGACAGGCTAGAACAGATGCTGGCGCGCATCTCCACCTCGTTTGAGGAGTCGGGTCAGTCAATCCAAAACATATCGGAGCGACTGACTAACCAGGAAAACCTGCTGCGGGCCTTAGGGAAAATCCCCCAGCAGTTCTTCCTCAGGCAGGTGCCGGAGTAACACCCATGCCGGACTACCATACTCTCCCTCCCTTCACCATGAGCAATCCTTGGAGGGTCGCAGTTTCCTTTGCCCCCTTCAAGGATGGGATGATTTCTATTCCCGATTGTGGAACTCAAAGAATTGAGGACTTCGAGTTCCACCCCGCCAATCTCCAACCACCTTTCATGGGCTACGCTCGATTGACGGAGACGGCATTGAGGAGGGAAGACAGGATCCCGAAGGAAACTGTCATTTACAGTCGGGATCAAGCCCAGAGGGAATGGTTAGTAGATGCCTCAAATATTGGGCATTGTACAAACACCAAGCTTCAGGCTTTCAAGAGCCCATTCACCATCTTTGTGTCAGAGGAGGAGACACCGCTCCCCTTTACCACAAAGTTGGCAGAGGCAACTATACAGCTGAGAGAGTCGGATCCTACCATCCCTACATCCCTACTCTTTCCAGGTTCTGAAGATGTCTGGGCGGCCCTCGATCTGCCGGCTTCCTTCACTATCGGGAAGCTCAAACCGGATTGTGCTATCAAACAGTTCGGGCGGGGGAGAGACTACCGAGTTACCGGATAACCTGATCCAAGCGGAGTTTGACGCTAGGACCAGGTTAGGGAGGACCCTGAATGCCTTGGTTATGACAAAGGTTGCCGCCATCACTTATGGGACGGAGCCTCTGTTCAAACTCTTGGCAAAAGCTCAAACACAAACCGTACAGTCTGACCTGTACGACTTTGTGGTTGCTAGGCGTAACTGCTGGAAGCACATCCTGCAGGAAGCCACAATTGGGCACGAGCCGAACAAATTGCTCGCGTCATCCATTTGGGGAGCTGACCTCTTCCCCGGATCCGTGGTGAATGAGGTTCAACATGAAGCGACCAGGCTGAATCAGAGCCTTAAGGTCCGCTGGGGACATTCTGGCAAGAGGAAGCCAGAAGGTACCCCCTCAAATGTGAAAAAGCAGAAGAAGCCCAGGAAGTTTACACCTTTCCAGGCTCCGCAGCAACAGCAGATGGTTCAGGCGGTCCCCGTTTCCCAAATGGTTCAACCGTCTTCTTCGAAGAACCAGAACCAGCCCATTCTCCTGCTGATGTCTCAGAACCAGCCCTCAACTTCCTATGCTGTATCCCCAGCCTTTAACCCTGTTTTTGAAGGACAGGCATTCCAAGCCTTCAACAGGTTTGGAAGGGGAAGTAGATCTAGGGGTGCATTTTGCCAGAGGGGGTGGCGGAAGGACACCCAGCAGAAAACACTTCCGTGGGAGGAGGGAAATAGAGCACGTCCTGCCCCAAAATCAGTGAGAACCCTCAGGTGGGAGGGAGGCTGTTCCTCTATCGACACAGATGGGGATTCAGCAATTGGGCACAAAGCATTGTGTCCAAAGGGCTGGGATGGAGTTGGATCAGAGGTCCCCCTCCATCCAAAACATTCCTTCAAATACCAACAAAGGAATTGACAGAGTATGCACAAGAGCTCCTTCAGAAAGGAGTAGTATCAAGAGTCAAACATTTAAAGTTTCAAGGTCGCTGTTCAGCGTGCCAAAGAAAGGCTCAACAAAACGAAGAATAATTTTAGACTTGTCCCGTCTAAACTTATTCATTCGTTGCAACAAGTTCAAAATGCTGACTATCTCGCAGGTGCGGACCTTACTTCCCCGTGGGGCCGTCACCACCTCTATAGATCTTACAGGCGCATACTATCATATCCCAGTCGCGAGACACTTCTGCCCATATCTAGGGTTCAGGTTGGGAAACCAGGCATTCTCCTTCAAAGTAATGCCCTTCGGGCTGAACGTAGCCCCCAGGGTGTTCACGAAAATAGCGGAATCAGTAGTCCAACAACTGAGATCACAAGGGATAATGGTAGTAGCGTACCTGGACCAATTGGCTCATTTGGGCAACAAACGTCGAGGAATGCCTCAAAGCCACGAACAAAGTAATACAGTTTCTGGAACATCTGGGGTTCCAAATAAACAAGATCAAATCCAGGCTGACGCCGGAATCTCGTTTTCAGTGGCTCAGCATTCAGTGGGACCTGAACTCCCACACTCTGTCAATTCCGTTGGTCAAAAGGAAAGAAATAGCCAAGTCAATAAGGCAATTCCTCAAATGCAAACAAACATCAAGGAGAAACCAGGAAAGGATCCTAGGTTCCCTCCAGTTTGCATAAGTCACAGATGTTCTGTTGAAAGCAAAGTTGAAGGACATAAATCGAGTTTGGCGCTCAAGAGCAAATGTCAAATCTCGAGACAAGTTGTCAGGCATCCGCCGATTCGCAGCGTCTACACCCTGGGCGGAGAGACCAAAAATCTGTCCAAATCAGTTCATCTCCAATTCCCTCCTCCGGTGTTGGTTATCCACACGGACGCCTCTCTGAGCGGATGGGGAGGATACTCCCAATTCAAAAAAGTTCAAGGGACTTGGTCGCCTCAGTTCCGCCAACTTCACATAAACGTATTGGAACCCATGGCAGTTTTCCAAGAATTCCCATATAAAGCTGGTTTTGAACAGCGCAGTAGTGGTACACTGCATGAAACAGGGGAGGATCCAAGTCAAAGCACGTGAACCATGTCATGATAGCCATTTTTTCCCTAGCAACCAAGTACAAATGGCATCTATCCTCCACTCATCTGGCGGGAGTAAGGAACGTGATAGCAGACGCTCTGTCTCGATCAGTTCCTCTAGAATCGGAGTGGTCCCTGGACAAGCGCTCATTCCAGTGAGATGCCAAAGGGTCCCAGGTCTCCAGGTGGATCTTTTCGCATCTCAAGCGAACCACAAGCTCCCTTGCTATGTGGCCCCCAACCTGGACCCTCTGGCTTATGCCATAGACGCCATGTCCATAGATTGGAACCAGTGGAGGAAGATATACATCTTTCCTCCAGTGAATCTTCTATTGAAAGTCCTGAGCAAACTCAGGACATTCAAGGGACAAGTAGCTCTAGTAGCCCCGGATTGGCCCAAGAGCAACTGGTATCCTCTCTTCTTGGAATTGGGTCTCTGACCTCGACGGATTCCCAATCCCAAACTATCTCAGTCAGTACAAATGAGGACTGTGTTCGCTTCCTCAGGAATTCTCAAAACCCTATCTTTATGGACTTCATGAAGTTTGCAGCTAAGAGAGATGCAAATATTGATCCCCAGAATATCCTTTTCCTAGAATCGGATAAGAGGGAGTCAACTTTACGCCAGTACGATGCTGCTGTTAAGAAACTGGCAAATTACCTGAAGGAAACAAGCACCCGAACCATGACAGTTAATTTAGCTATATCCTTTTTCAGATCCCTGTTTGAAAAAGGTCTAGCAGCTAGTACTATTACCACTAATAAGTCAGCTTTAAAGAAATCTTCCAGTTTGGCTTTAAGATAGACTTAAACAGACTCCTACTTTACGTCTATTCTAAAGCTGTGCTAGGCTCAGACCACCCTTCAGAAAGGCCTAGTTTCATTCATGGTTTCTTGAATGACGTTCTCAAACTGGCTTCAGATACTGACAAAGATTCATGTAGCTATCTAATGTTATAAGAAAAACATTATTTTTTACTAAGCCTGGCTTCAGGAGCCAGAATATCAGAACTGTCGGGCCCTTTCCAGAGCCTCTGGACATGTAGAATCCTCCCCTCAGGAGAAGTCCTACTATCTCCAGATCGTAAGCTTTTTGGCAAAGAATGAGGACCCCTTACAATGAGATGGGCCCCTTGGAAGGTCCTCCCTCTTCCACAAGACCTTCTCTTTGTCCGGTGACGACCTTACGAGCCTATCTGTCCAGGACATCTTCTAGATCCTGAGGCCCCCTCTTTATGAGGGAAAAAGGTGGCACTATTTCAATAAAAGGGGATTAGGCAACAAATCCTCTATTTATCAAACAAGCTAACCCCTGATTCATTCCCTAAAGCCCATGACATCAGGGCAGTAGCCACCTCTATCAATTACTTCCAACATATGAATTGAAGAAGTATACGGGCTGGAAATCGCCGACAGTTTTAAACGGCACTATTTTAAATCCTTGGAATCTCTTAAATTTTCGGCAGTTGGCAGCGGGAACATAGTTTCTCCTGACACTGTTCGGTAGTTGTAGTCGAAGATCCAGATCTCCTTCTACCTGCCTCACTAACAATTCACCTAACCTTACCGTCATGTTCAATTGGGTCTTCAGCCTAGCTGCCTAAAAAAGGCTACATATAGTGATGTGCCCCTATTTTTTGCTAGGGGCACTCACAACTGTAAATATTGATTACTGACTGTGACTATTTAGTGTCGTTCTCCCTTATTTTTTTGCTAGGGAAACACACTCATATGTATGTTAAGATATTTAAATATATTGTTTCATAAAATCTAGTTCTAAGTTATCATAAGTTAAAGTTTAATTTTAAGTCCAATTATATTGTTTTAATGCTGGCATTTATTATATTAGGTTAAGTTAACCTTAGTTATGATAACTTGTAAATTTTTCAACTAGACTATTCATTTATTGTATTTCTTTCGTTTTATTGGGACCTTATTTTATTTTCCAACCTTATTTGTGCTAATTCTCTGGTACTATTTCACGAAGCGACACGAACTGAGCCCGAGAAAAGGGATTTTGACGAAGGAAAAATCTATTTCCAGGGCAAGGGTTTGTGTAAGGAGACCCAGCCCCCCCCTCCAGACGATAACACCAGCGACCCAGGACGGGACAACCAATATCGAAGAGGTTAGAAGAAATACCAGGAGTTACGTCACCACGGTCGCAGCCAATGAAAATCCGGCTCCAGGTGACGCACACACCTGAGAAGGTCAACGTGCCTCGAGAGTTTCGAACGCCTGGCTGCCAGCCAATGAAAGTCAAGCACCTCCGGGTCCCTGCAGGAGCATCTGTGAGCGCAGCACGATCATGATATATAGCGAAGGACTCACCACCAAGATTCAGTCCTCCAGCAACCATCGCTGTGACCATGCCCTGGCAGATCTGGGCGAAACGTCAGAGAGAGAGAGAGAGAGAGAGAGAGAGAGAGAGAGAGAGAGAGAGAGAGAGAGAGAGAGAGAGAGAAACTTGTAGTAGTAATATACTATGTATATAGCAGTAATAAAGATAATTCAATATGACTACACCGGATTTGATGATCCCCTTTGGCACGTTGCTTGCCAGTTTCAGCAACATTGAGAACTCCTTAATAAGGAAAAAAGAGAAGACTCTATACAAAATTAATGGAGCTGATGCAGCAATCCTTTTCAACAAGACTTGTTTAAAAGAGGGTCTACTCCCAAGATATACGAACGTCAGACTACACGACCCCACAGCTAGAGATTTAGAACTGTCGTTCGTATCGGTTAAAATCCTTTTTGTTCTCATCTTTGAGGGACTTTTCAGTAATGATCCATTCAAGATACTACTGGGTTCTGTTTAGGTGCTGCAGTACTAACTTAAGGGAACTTTTCATCTCAGATGTGAATGTTGGCAACTCTTCTGTTAATGCTAACAAAGTTAAGGAAGGAGTATCCGAGAGCACTATATTTCCTTGTTCTGTGAATTGATCTCCAAGCATTGTCTTCCCCAGTGTGGAGGGCAAGTCATTGGCCGGTTGAGAGTTCATGATAGTAGGGGCATCACTCCATTCTTAGCACTCAGTAGGAGCCTGTTAGCTTTACAAGTTTTCTGTGTGGAGAGGTCTTTTGGCCTGATCAAGCACTCATCTATCAACTAGACTGGGAGGTAAAGTGCAGATCAACAGGGGGCGCAGTGTTTCCTTCTGTTGGTAGTTGACTACCTTATCAATAAGTTTGAATTGCCATTTCAGTTGACGTTCACAAGCTAAATTCTACGCAAAGAACTTAAGGTTTTTATATGTAGTATTAGGGAAATTACAAATTACTTGAAAAGTTTGCTATTTTATATTGGAGTTATTACTAATTTATTCATATTATATTTTCCAGGATCTTTGAACACTTTAATACCACTTGTGAAGAATATGATGTTATCTTTACATCTGGGGCCACAGATGCTATAAGATTAGTGGCACAGAATTTTGATTGGAATTGTACATATGATATCTCCAGGAAAGGGAAGAAAGGTAGAGAACCAGGACCCCCACAACATGTACCAAGTGATCCCCATCAGCCCAGAGGAGCATTTGTATACCAACGAGAAAACCACACATCAGTTTTAGGAATCAGAGACTATGCCAACCATTTTGATGCTGAAGTTTACTCTGTAAGAACTAAAAAGCTTAAGGAAATTCTAGGAGGTCCTGGAGCTGAAGCCTCTGATACTCAGGCTAATGGTTTCTCAAACAGGGACAGTGCAGATTTACAAGTAAGCAAAGAAGAAGACTTAAGATTGAAAAGGCATTGTTTGTTTGCTTACAGTCCGCAGTGTAATTTCTCTGGTGCAAAAACACCATTAAATTGGATTGAGAAAGTTCATAATGGCCTTCTAAACGAAATCCTTAAGGAAGATCCAATCAACCGAATCCCTGGCTGGAGGAAATCCAGAAGTGATCAGGGTATGTAACAAGTACTATATTTATTATTTTTTTGTGTTCTCTATATTAATGCAGCACAGACTTAGGTTTAGTTAGAAAATGTCATTCCTTAATTTGAAGAAGAGGAAGACTTGATTTTAATGGGTTAAATTTTCTGAGGAAATATATATTAGTGCATTTTTTTTAGCTATGCACTATAGGCATTACTTAAGGTTCTTCAGAGCATTCCTTCAGCCCTTAGCTGCAACCTCTTTTATTCCTTTTGCTGTACCTTTGTTCATATCCTCTTTCTACCATCTTAGTTCAACAATAAGGTTTTCCCCTGTTCCACCTTTAAAAGCTTTTTACTCTCATTTCCCTCCTCAGTACTGAATGACTTCATGGATCCTAGCATTGGCCCTCTGAATACCATGTTTTCATATTTTATGCTTTTTGTTATTATACATTTATGATTATTGACCAGACCTTAGAGTGGTTGGTTACCAGAATGAACTTTTGCCAAAGATCTAAATTTTTTTTAATGGATCTTGCCTCTCTATGTATTGTTTTAGCTATTTAGTCCCACACCAATGGAAGGATGACATGAGTATAAACAGAAACATTTTACTTTGATCATTGAGTTATACCACTGTTGACCCCTCTTTCCTGATGAACTGTAGTTCATGCGTCTGTTGTTCTCAGTTTTGCTCCTGTTATCACAGTAAGAGGGCCAGTGGACTGTGTGTTATTGCATTTGCTCAATTGTCTTGGGATTTTGGTGTGATATTGATTGCCTTTATTGACTATTTATATCTGCCAAGGCAGACATTGATAAATCTATAGTTTGTAAGATAAATGGGTGTAACACCTGGCTTTACTTGTTGGCTTGTGGCAGTCATGAACCTTGTATTAAGTGCAGGAGCAAGGATTGTTAATTTAATGACCGATAAAGGGATTGTGTTACGGTAATTGCCCAGCTGGAATCATGAATAGTTACAGTAATCCCTCAGTCATCCAGATTGCCATTATCCAACACACCTGGACCAAGGATAAAGGCCACAAAAATAAATGGTAGTAGTACATTTAAAAAAAACGCACACACACACCATCCGATGGTTGGCAGTGCTGCTTGGCCTCAAGAAGATGTTGGTAGACTGACTGAGAAAGGGTTTTGTGGGTGGGGGAGTTCTCAAGAAGTTTCCATGGTGGGGGAAGGTCGGCCAGATGGCATTGTATCATTGTAGAGAATGGACAGAAAGGCTGTTGTAAGCACTTTTGAACTGGACACATTTGGGGTAATATGATGGGAAAAGATTTGGAGGTTAACCCTTAAACGCCAAGCCTCTATTTACCAAAGTGTCTGTCGTATGCCGGCGGCGTTCGGGAGTTAGCACCGTAGCGGAAAAAAAAGTTTTTGAAAAATATCACAGCACGCTTAGTTTTTAAGATTAAGAATCAATTTTTGGCTTCATTTTTTGTCATTGCCTGAAGTTTAGTATGCAACCATCAGAAATGAAAAAAAATATCATTATCATATATAAGTATATGAATATAGGACAGCGCAAAAAAAAAATTTCATATTATACGTAAATGTATACAAATCGCGCTGTGAGCAAAACGGTTAAAGCTAATGAGTTAATTTTTTGTTGTTGTATTGTACACTAAATTGTGATGATTTTGGCATTTAAGAAATTGTAAAATGATGAAAGCAACACAGAGAAAATGTTATCACAAAATGATGCATGAATTCGTAACGCGCGGACGTAAAACCAAGTTTTTTCAAAAATTCACCATAAATCGAAATATTGTGCTAGAGGCTTCCCGTTTTGTTGCCAAATGAAGGTAATTGGTTGAATATTACTAGACTGTAAGTGTTTTAGCTTACAATTGCAGTTTTTTACCATTTTGGTCGAGTTAAAGTTGACTGAAGGTCAAATTTTTTCTATTTATAGTGATTTATATGAAAATAAAAGCTAGAACCATGAGTTATTTTTTTGTTGTATTTCTACATGAAATTGTGCACATTTTCATGTATAACACTTTATGTAATGCCTAATAGAAAATGGTGCAAAAATTATGACAAGGTGACTAAAGAAATTCTGAGATTTTTAGCAGAGTTACCATGCGTGGAGGTAAGGAAAAAGTTTTTTTAAAAATTCACCATAAATTGAAATATTGTGCTAGAGACTTCCCGTTTGTTGCAAAATGAAGGTAAATGATTGAATGTTACTAGAATGTAAGAGTTTTAGCTTACAATTGCATTTTTTACCATTTCGGTCGAGTCAAAGTTGACTGTAGGTATAAATTTTGTCACTTATTGTGATTTATATAAAAATATTTCAAAATTAATAAGAGTTACAACCATGAGTTATTTTTTGTAGTATTTTACATGAAATTACAACAAGGTGACTAAAGAAATTCTGAGATTATCAGCCGAGTTACCGCATGCAGAGGTAAGGAAAAAGTTTTAAAAAATCCACCATAAATTGAAATATTGTGCTTGAGACTTCCCGTTTGTTACAAAATGAAGGTAAATGATTGAATGTTACTAGAATGTAAGAGTTTTAGCTTACAATTGCATTTTTACCATTTCGGTCGAGTCAAATTGACCAAAGGTTGAAATTTTGGCACATCATGATTTATATGAAAATATTTCAAAAATGATAAAAGCTACAACCATGGGTTGTTTTTTGGTGTATTCTACATGAAATTGCACACATTTTCACATATAAAACTTTATGTAACGGCTAATATAAACCAGTGCAAACATTACAACAAACTGACAAAAGAATTTCTGAGATTTTCTGCCGAGTTACCGCGCACGGAGGGAAGGAAAAAGTTTTTTCAAAAATTCACCACAAATCAAAATATTGTGCTAGGGACTTCCAATTTCTTGCAAAATGAAGGTAAATGATTGAATATTACTAGAATGTAAGAGTTTTAGTTTACAATTGCATTTTCCGACCATTTCAGTCAAGTCAAAATTGACCGAATGTTGAAATTTTGGCACTTATCATGATTTATATGAAAATATTTCAAAAATGATAAAAGCTACAACCATGGGTTGTTACTTTGTTGTATTTTACATAAAATTGCACACATTTTCATATATAAAACTTTATGTAACGGCTAATATAAAACGGTGCAAACATTATGACAAAGTGATTAAAGAATTTCTGAGATTTTTGGCCGAGTTACCGCGTGGACGTAAGGAAAAAGTTTCTTTTCAAAAATTCACCATAAATCAAAATATTGTGCTAGAGACTTCCAATTTGTTGCAAAATGAAGGTAAATGATTGAATATTACTAGAATGTAAGAGTTTTAGCTTACAATTGCATTTTTGACCATTTCGGTTGTTTTTTGTTGTATTCTACATGAAATTGCGCACATTTTCATATATAAAACTCTATGTAACGGCTAATATAAAACTGCAAAAAAATTACGACAAAGTGATGAAAGAATTTCTGAGATGCGTCGCTGATGCTTTCTAGTGCGAGAAGAAAACAATTCGCGCATGCACGCCTGGGTAACACTTGTAAACTAAACAAAAGCGTGATCCGTGAAACCAGCATCCCTCAAGGTGAGTGATTTAAAATTTTTCGCAAACTAGTCCTATAACTATTTTTCCACGAATATTTAAAAAAAAAAATTTGTAGTCTACGTAACGTACGTCCACTTAGCACCCGACAGACAATTTTAGTCTACGTATAATACGTCCAGTTGGCGTTTAAGAGTTAATAAATGAAACTGATTTTCCTTAACCAAATTTATTTCCTTGGAATACATAATGGAAACTTCATTTTTCTTTATCATGATAATTCATCAAAACTTATCCTCCTCTACCTAACATAGCCTAACTTAATAATACTAACACGACCCCCCGGAGAACCTAAACCAAATTCCTAACTCCATATCTATAGCTAGAATCTACAAATACTTAGAACCCCCATGAAATGCTTAAATCTGCCTATTTTGTTATTTCTAAATCAAGTAAAAACCCACTAAAATGCTCATACATACCTGTTCTTTTAATAGTTTCATCACAAAATGCATTTAATCATGAAATTGATGAAAATTCAGTAATTTGTGGATATTTCTCATAGGAAAATACCGCGAATACACAAATTTCCCACGAATAATTGGTATGTAAAGTTCATACAGAAATCTCCAAATATGTGAGTCTGCAAATAGCAGTGGTCGACTTTATGTATTATATTATATATAGATTTATACTTATATAGGTGGGGACCCCCGTATTCATGTTCTCCGAATTTGTGGACTCGCGCATTTGCGGATGTCTCTCTGGAACATTTACCCCCATTATTCATGGGAAATTCACCTATTCGTGATATGTTTCTATGAGAAATATCCACAAATTATTGTTTTTTATTTTTTTTTTTCACCAAAAAATGCACATTTGTGATAAAACTATCTAAGAAAACCAGGTTTAAAAACTTTTAGTGGGGTTTTCTTCAGTTTTAACTAACAAAATAGGAGGTTTTAAGCATTTTTATAGGGGTTCCAACTATTTGCTGGAGGGGGGGGGGGCCGCTGGTACACATCCCCCACAAATACAGGGGGACCACTGTATGTTTAAACATACATACATACATACAAGTTTTTTAAGATATGAGGTGTTGCTCGGTCAATTTTGTACTTTGAGATTTGAGCCAAGCTCTGAATTCGTGAAAAAAATTGAAAGTTATGCCGCCAGATTGGGCTGTGTTTGGGTGGCTATTGAATATATTTATATGGTAAAAGAATGATTTTCTAATTTTCAAATATTAATATTAATGTAAACACAGCAAAATATCAATGAAATCACCATGTTTGTGGTTCCTCATAAGAGCAACGGATCTAAGTTGCAGTAATTTAAGGCCAAGAATGAATTAAGGAATGAACACAAATGGAAAATATTGAAGATTATAGCTTAGGGTCAGTTTCAGAGTGAAGGAATTTAGCTAAACTCAAAGGTTTAATGTGCTTACATAAATTTCATTACACTTAGGGAACTAAAAGCGGTGAGATCGTCTCGCTGCTGTAGACTGGAGTGGAGTACCGGAAAACTCGGTCCCATAGGAAATAAAACAGAGGAGATATGATGAATTCATGACTCGCATATTCACAAGAATCCACTT